>NC_081570.1:32571727-32643213 GCF_022355385.1 Mustela nigripes
CAAGTTAGGCAGAGAGGCAGGCAGAGAGAGAGGAGGAAGCAGGCTCCCTGCTGAGCAGAGAGCCCGATGTGGGACTCGATCCCAGGACTCTGAGATCATGACCTGAGCCGAAGGCAGCAGCTTAACCCACTGAGCCACCCAGGCGCCCCGCGAATTGATTTTTAATAGATTGGATTTTTTTTTTTTTTTGGAAGATTTTTGTTGTGGTTATAAAGGCAATATGCATTCGGAGATGTTTTGGAAACTACAGATAAGTATAAAACAGGAAATCACCTGTCATTCCCATTACCCTTTGTTAAAATACTGGTCTATTTCCTTTTAGTCTTTTCTAACTTGTATTTGTCATTTTGTGTCCTTTTTTTTTTTTTTTTCTACTTATCATTGGCATTTTTGCACTCATTATATTCATAGAAATCATTCAAGTGGTTACATAATTTTTCAGACCAATTTTTATCTTTTTTTTTTTTTTTTAAAGTAGAACCTCTGTGCCCAGCGTGGGGCCGGTACTCAGGACCCCGAGATCAAGAGTCTCCTGCTCTACTGACTGAGCCAGCCAGGCGCCCCTCCAGACAGACTTTTAAAGGTTAAGTCCTAAAAGACTAGTAAGGAGCCCATAAGTGAACTACTCTGCTTCCTTTTCCTGACATCTCCAGCCTCCTGACCCACTACCCTCTGAGTAATACTTGGGCTCCGTGGAAGAAAGGTGCAGGACTCTATTACCTATTTCCTGTGGCTTCTTCTGACTTGGATTATTGTCAATACGCTGCTTTTCCTTCTTCCCCCTGTTCATTCTTTTGTGTTTCTTCATGATCGTGCTCTGCCCGTCTGTGGGGAGTGTGGCATTGACCGTGGCTTTCTCGTTACAGCAGGATTTCCAGGGCCACCTTCAAGGCTGTCTTCTGCTAGGTTCAGTCTTGAGGAGTCGGCTGGAAGCAGTTCTCCTGGCGGGACTGGCCGGCGGCCAGCACGGAGCTCACTCTTGTCCTTCGATTGCAGGCCTGCAGCTGAACCAGAAGGCGCTCACCACTTTCCCCGACGTGGTGCTCGTGCGGGTGCCCACCCCCTCGGTGCAGTCGGACAGTGACATCACAGTCCTGCGCCACCTGGAGAAGCTGGGCTGCCGCCTGGTCAACCGCCCGCAGAGCATTTTGAACTGCGTCAACAAGTTCTGGACGTTCCAGGAGCTGGCTGGCCACGGGGTTCCCATGCCAGACACCTTCTCGTACGGTGCGTGTCCTTGGGATTGGAGCGGACCTTCCCAAACCATCCTGCCTCTCTGTCTTTTCTCTCCCCGAAAGCCCTCTAGGGTCTTGTTGATTTACAGCGGGTCGGAATTCAGCCTCTCAAGTCCTTAACATGGTTGCTCCCTTTGTCTTTTAACTCACCGAGGCTGTGCGTGTGTGGGGTACGCACCATGTGCCCGGTGCCATGCGAGGTGCTGGGCTAGGGTGGTAAGTGACAGTGTCCTGCCCTGGAGGCGCTCCCCACTCATCAGAGCCTGGGGTTGGTGGTGGTCAGTGAACAAATAGGCAGTGTCAGGACAGTAAGTGCCATGATGCGTTAGTGCAAGGTGGTACGGGATATATGGACCGTGTATATCATATATACCATATATATCGCTTCTCAGCCTTTTGTGTGGGATATATGCAGCTTCGGAGACATTGAGGGAGGCTTATTCAGAGAGAATAGCAAAGCTCAGCTGAAGTTATCCCGGGGAAGCAGCGGGGGTAGGGGGGTAACCCAAGCAGAGAGCGGAATGTAGATCAACCTAGAGTCAAGTGAGAACGTGACTGATGGGTAGTATTTTGAGTAGTTTGTAGATAGATGGGAGATGGAGCCGAGATGTAAGAGGAGCTTATATGGTGTATGAAGTAGATAGGGCAAATCCAGAGACTTCCAGGGTGGTGGCCTGATCAGAGTGCAGGATATCGCTTTGGCTGCCCAACAAGGAAGGAATCAGACAGGGCGGAGTGGAGACAAGGTATGTGGCGGCAGGCTTTTTAAGCTGTCCAAGTGAGCCATGATAGTCGTAACTGGCAGGGGGTTCATAGTCAGGATGAAGATAAGAGATCCAGGAATTACAAAGGAGATCGCAGTAACAGGACGTGAAGACTGGCCAGATCTGAGGGTGTAGAAGGAATCCAGAGTGACTCCAGTTTCTGGTTTGGGCAGCCAGAGGGGACAGCAGTCAGTCACTGAGACCAGAGACACAGAAGAGGAGAAGCAAGTTCGTGGGCAGGGTGTGAGGGGTTATCCGGCAGAGATGATTTCAGTTTGGGGCACGTTCTTTTTGAGGCATCTATAGGATAAGCAAGGAAGACTGTTCCTTAGGCAGCGGATGAGTGGATCTGGAGCTGCTGAGAGAGGGGTGGCCTAGGGAAATGGTTTTGGAAACGTTCATGACGTTAAGTGAAGTCGTCGAGAATAGATGCGATTGCTCAGGAGAATATACAGAATGAAGAGAGGGCTTAACTGGACACCTTTTCATGGCGAGTTTTATGTACATTTTACCACAGTAAAAACGAAAACTCAGTGAGAGGGTTCAAGAGGGAACCCTGGAGAGACTGGGTCAGGGAAGAGGGAGGTATGCAGGAGACCAAGCAGGGGCAGCTGGAGAGGTGAAGAGGGAAAGGAGAGATGACAGATGCCAATGGAAAGAACATTCCGGGGAGGATCGTATAATTCAAAGTGTTGTCTGGTTCTGAAAGGACAAGGAACATAAGCGCTGGGATGTGTGTTGGACTTAGCCACAGGGACTCGGCGAATACAGCTGCAGTTTAGTGATGGGGAGACGGCCCAGACTGTCAAGGGCGAGGGAATGAAAGAGAAGTGAGAAAATGCAAACCTGTTTGAGTAACTTGATGGTAGGGATACAAGCTTGTGATTAAGGGGTGAAGCAGGGGCAAGGAATAGGGATTTTGTTTGTTGAAGATGGGAGAGAACGGGGCATGTTTAAAATGGCGATGGGTGGGGCACCTGGGTGGCTGAGTCGTTCGGTATCTGCCTTCGGCTCGGGTCATGATCTTGCAGTCCTGGGATCGAGCCCCGCATCAGGCTCCCTACTCAGCGGGGAGCCTGCTTCTCCCTCTCCCATTCCCCCTGCTTGTGTTCCCTTTCTTGCTGTGTCTCTCTTTGTCAAATAAATAAATAAAATCTTTAAAATAGATAGGTAGATAGATAGATAATCGCTTCTCAGCCTTTTGGCTAAGATCAAGTGTAGATAGATAGGCAATTAAAATGGTGATGGAGGGGCGCTGGATGGCACAGTCGGTTAAGCATCCGACTTTTGGTTTCAGCTCAGGTCATGATCTCAGGGTCATGAGATCAAGCCCCATGGCAGGCTCCATGCTCAGTGCGTAGTTTGGTTGAGCCTCTCTCCCTCTGCCCCTCCTGCTCATGCTCTCTCTCACAAATACATCTTTAAAAATAAATAAAATGGTGATGAAACTGGGAACTGGGAGGTTGAAGACCCATCAGAGAGAGCACACTTAACGATACAAGATCCCCAGGAAGGTGAGAGGAAAAGGGGTTTAGAGCACAGGTGCAGGGACAACCTTGGATAAGAAAGAAGACCCCTCCTTCACTGTTTTATAGGGAAGGGAAAAAGGATAGCTGGAGATCAGGAAGCTGGGAGTGCCCTTTTCCTTTTTAAAGATTTATTTATGGGGTACCTGGGCGGCTCAGGTGGTTAAGCGTCTGTCTTCAGGTCATGATCCTAGGGTCCTGGGATTGAGCCCTGCTTTGGGCTCTCTGCTCGGCGGGAGGCCTGCTTCCTCTCTCATGCCCCCTGCTTGTGTTCCTTCTCTCGATGCCTCACTCTGTCAGATAAATAAATAAAATCTTCAAAATATATGTAACGATTTATTTATTTATTTAAGAGAGAGTAGGGGGAGGGGCAGAGGGAGAGCATCTCCAGCAGCCTCCCTGCTGAGTGTGAGTGCAAGATCTCAGGGCCCATGAGATTCGGGCCTGAGACACTTAGCTGACTGAGTCACCCGGGCGCCCTAGGAGCTCCCTTCTGATCATGTGTACTCTTTGTGCAGATGCCCCTGATGATGGACACAGCCTCATTGTGGTTGTCCGTCATTAACACTGCTGAACCGCAGCCATTTTACTGGGGAAAATTCCTGCCCTGCCTGTAGGGCTGGTAGGAGGCTTACATGAGCTAGAGCGGGTGAGGCCTTTGCCACAGTCACGTACTTGATCAGTGTTGTTTTCTTTATCTCTCTACTCCCACGGATGTTACAGGTGCAAAGTCCATGTCTATCGGATGGCACGGGTCTGAGTTGCTTTAATCAGAGGTACCTGAGGCCCTCAAAGAGTTCGCACAGAGGAGCCGCGCGGGGCGGACATCAGCCTGACCTTCCCTGACTTTCCCCTTCTCTTGGCAGGTGGGCACGAAGACTTTTCAAAGATGATCGATGAAGCTGAGCCCCTGGGCTACCCGGTCGTGGTGAAGAGCACTCGAGGACACCGGGGTCAGTGCCGCGCCTCCCGGCCTCCCTTGGGGCCACTCTGCTGCTGGCTCATCAGGCGCGGCCCAGCGCTGCTTAGAGAAGTGGAGCGCCCCCTCACGGGGCTCGCAGTGTCATCTGTCTCCCGTCCCCTCCTCGCTGCCCCCACGGTCCTTGCTACCTCAGACCCTTCTTGTTCACTCCCTGGACTCCTGACTTGACTCTGAGTGGTCTCCCTAGTCCCGGTGTCAGTGTGTCCTCTTTTCTTAGGGAGTCATTTCTCTGAGACATCTGTTTGCCTCACTCCCTCACTAAAAAGCCCTTCTAAGAGCCTTTTTGCCTCTTGGACAAGGTCTGTGTTCGTTGCCATCGCCCTGAGGCCCGGTAGCTTCATCCTTCCTGTGCAGCCTGCATCAGCCTTTGCCACGTGCCCTCTCCGTCGTCCACTGTCGACTACTTCGCTAGCTAGACCACGTATTGTCTTTAAACCTCTGCCCTCTTCCCTCTGCTGGCAGTGGCGTCTTCCTCTGGCCTCTAGTGAACCTCTGCTCTCACATAAGGGCCTGCTGGCCTCCCCCTCCACTGTTGTTTCTTTCCCCTCCACGTGCCTGGTCCTCTTCTCTCCCCACCAGCTCGGCCTTTGTGTTTCTGTGGTGCTCAGTCCACGGCTCTAGCACGGCACTGCCCGTTACGACAGTTCCAAGTGCATACGCGTCTCCCCCTGGCTGGCAGGGTGCTGCTCAGGGGCGGGAATCCGGTCCGGGGCCTCTTGGTCCCCGGGACCTGCTACAGAACTCGGTGCAGAGCAGGGACTGGTGACGGAGAGGAGCTCGCATGCAGCAGGAAGCTCTCCCGCAGCCTGGGAGCAGGTCCCCCCCGACCGCCTGATGCGACTTCCACGCTCAGGGCATCTGCAGTGAGGGGAGGCCCCCAAAACAGACACGTGATGAGCAGTTCCTGTGCCGTAGGGGATGGGGCAGTGAGATGAACTAGACTCAGTCCCTGCTCTCGGGGAGCTGCAGTGTGCAGGGAGTAGAGACAGTCACATCACAGGGTGATCACCTCCCTGGCAGGCTGGTCCAGCACCTGCTTGCGCTGGACAGAGGCCACGTGGCGGAGAAGGCCTCCCTGGAGGAGGAGGAGACTGAAGTTGGAGAGTGGAATTCAGACTGGAGGAAGTGAGTAAGCGAGTGTATGGAGGCAGGTGTGAGCAAAGTCACCCGTGGGAGCCAAAGGGTCCCGTTGAGGAGAAAGGAATGAGTTTCAGGGGCAAGGGGGGCCCTTAATGCTATTCAGTAGATATGCTATAGTGCTCAAGTTCAATGTCTAGTTTTTTTTTATTGTGCTAAAGTATACATAATTGAGAATTCAACTAATGTTTATTGAGTGCCCACAGAGTGCCAGGCCCTGTTGTAGACCCTGGGGATACAGATAGGAACAAAACAAAAACTGTCCTCAAGGAGCTCCCATTGTAGAAGGGTAAAACAGACAATAAATGGAAATTAAATAAAATACATGGTATTTTCAAATATTAAATATTGAGGTGTGGGGTGCCTGTGTGGCTCAGTCAGTTAAGCATCTGACTCTTGATTTCGGCTCAGGTCATGATCTCAGGGTCATGACATTGAGTCCTGCGTCAGGCTCTGTGCTGAGTGTGGAGCCTGCTTAAGATTCTCTCTTTCCTTCTCTCCCTCTGCCCCTCTCACTCCCACTTGATTGCTCGCTCTCTCTCAAAATATAAAAATAAAAAAAATTTAAAAATTGAGATGTAATTCACATAACAAACAGTTCACCATTTTTAAGTGTACAATTTAGTGGATTTTAGTATATTCACTATTGTGTCCAATCATAGCCATTATCTAATTTCAGAATATTTTCATCCCCCCGAAAAACCCCTGAACCTAATAGGGGCCAGTCGCACTTGCCTCCCCTGGACCCTGGCAACCACTCATCTACTTTGTGTTTCTATGGATTTGCCTATTTTGAACATTTCTTATCAGAGAATCATCCAGTATGTGACCTTTTGTGTCTGGCTCCTTCTGCTTAGCATGATGTTTTCATGGGTCATTCATGTCGTGGTGTAGATCAGTCCTGCATTCCTTCTTATCCCTCCCTAATAACCTGTTGTATGGCTTGCCCACATTTGTTTATCTGCTCGTGAGCTGGTGGACATCTGAGTTTTTTCCATTGTGGCTTTATCAATAATGCTGCTGTAAACATATATTTTCCTTTCTCTTGGGTTATCTATCTAAGCCTGGAATTGTGGGATCCGACGGTAACCTTATGATTAGCCTCAGAGGAACTGCTGCACTGTTTTCTACAATGGTTATGTCATTTTAGGGCCCACCAGCAGTATATGAGGGTTCTGATTTCTCATCATTCTTAGTAATCCTTGTTTTATTCATTTACTCCTTTATTTATGATTGGGGTTTTTTTGGAGTACTAAATAAAACTTTTTTTTTAAAGATTTTATTTATTTATTTGAGACACACAGAGCACAAATAAGGAGGCGGAGCAGAGGGAGAGGGAGAAGCAGGCTCCCTGCTGAGCAAGGAGCCCAGTGTGGGGCTCACTCCCAGGACCCTGAGGTCATGACCTGAGCTAAAGGCAGCCACTTAAGTGACTGAGCCACCCAGGATGCCCCTAAATAAAATTTTTTGACTGTATATATTTGAACATTTATAGCCTGAAAAGTGGGCAGGCCTACCTCTTAGAATATACATATATAAATGTCCTCTTTGCCTTGACAAATTAAGCAAATAGTCACCATACTTCTACCATAAAAGCAAGCCACAAGCCAAAATACATGTTTCCCGAGCATTAGTAACGTAGGGGCCCACTTCATTTATTGATTTTTAAATGAATTTTTAAAATCTTTTTTGAGATCTGATTGATTACAGTATAATGACTGAATGTATACATTGCAGAATGGTCAGCACAGTAAGTCTAGGTAACATCCATCACGTACAGAATCTTTTTCTTATGATAAGAATTTTTAGCAACTTGCGCATTTGTGTTTTGTTTTAATTCTCACCATCCCAGTGAGTGGAAGGAGGCATCTGACTGTGGTTTTGCTTTCTATTTCCCTAATGAGTAGTGATGTCAAGCATCTTTTCATGTGGTTATTAGGCATTTGTAGATCTTTGGACAACTGTGTATTCAGATCCTTTGCCCACTTTTCAGTTGGGTTATTGGCGTTCTGATTGCTGAGGTTTATTTGTTTTTCTGTTTAAAGATTTATTTATTTATTTATTGGGGGGGAGGGGCAGAGGGGAGAGAGAGAGTGGATTCCACGCTGAGTGCAGAGCCCAGCTCAGGGCTCAGTCTTATAACTCTGAGATCAGAGTCTGAGCCAAAGCCTGGAAGAGCTGGATGGTCAACCAACTGCACCACCCAGGGGCCCCTTTTTTATTGCTGAGTTTTGTTTTTTTTTTTTAAGATTTTATTTATTTATTTGACAGAGAAAGAAATCACAAGTAGGCAGAGCAGCAGCAGAGAGAGAGGTGGAAGCAGGCTCCCTGCTCAGCAGAGAGCCCAATGCGGGCCTTGATCCCAGGACCCTAGGATCATGACCTGAACCGAAGGCAGAGGCTTAACCCACTGAGCCACCCAGGCACCCCTATTGCTGAGTTTTTTAAGAGTTCATAACATAACGGACATAATTTGAACCTGTTTCTTCCCCACCATGTGTTGTCTTTTTACTTTCTTGATAGTGTCCTTGGATGTGGAGAAGGTTTTGATTTCAATGGAGTTCAGTTCATCTGGATTTTTTCTTTGGTGGCTTGTGCATTTAGTTGTCATTTTGTGGCTACCTAATCCAAGGTCACACAGATTGATACTTAGGTTTCCCTGTGAGCGTTTTATAGTTTTAGCTCCTACTTCGGGTCTTTGATCCCTTTGAAGCTAATTTTGGTATATGGTGTGAGGCGCAGGGGTCCAGCTTCCTTCGTTTACATGTGGATATCCAGTTTTCCCGGTATTATTTGTTAAAGACAATTCTTTCCTTGATGGGATGCTTTTATAACTCTTGACAAAAAGCCCCTGACCTCTGTGTGAGGCTCTCCTCTGGGCTCTCGGTTCTATTCCGTTGATCCATGTGTCTGCCCTCCTATGCCAGGCCACACTATCTTCATGACTGTAACTTTGCAGTATGTTTTGCAGTTGGGAAGTTGGACTCCAGTTTTGTCCTTTTACTCTTTTTTTTCAAGATTGTGTTGGATATTTGGGATCCTTGCCTTTCTGTGTGAATTTGGCAGTATAATGTAAAATCTGCTTGTCAACTTCTGCAAAAAAGGAAGTCAGACTTTTGGTGGGGACTGTGTCAGATCTGTAGATAGTCAGTGTTGCTGTCTTAACAATATTAAGTCCTCTGGTCCCTGAACAAGGGGCTTCTTTCCATTTATTTAGTTCTTTAATTCTCTCAGAAATGTTTTTTGTTTTTTTCTTTTTTTAAAGAAGCATCTTTTTTTTTTTTTAAAGATTTTATTTATTTATTTATTTGACACAGAGAGAGAGAGATCACAAGTAGGCAGAGAAGCAGGCAGAGAGAGAGGGGGAAGCAGGCTCCCCGCTGAGCAGAGAGCCCCATGCAGGACTCCATCCCAGGACCCCGAGATCATGACCTGAGCCAAAGGCAGAGGCTTAACCCACTGAGCCACCCAGGTGCCCCATCTCAGAAATGTTTTATGGTTTTCAGTGATAAGTCTTGTTCTTCTTCGGTTAAAATTTATTCCTAATGTTTTTGTTCCTTTTTGATACGCTGGTAAATGGGATTGTGTTCTTAATTTCGTTTTCAGGTTGTTCATCACTAGTGTAACATGTCGTATCTTAGGGGAAATGGGCGGGGAGTAGACAAACGGTAGCAGTAGTTAGACCCTAGTATATGGAAATAAATCTAAAGAAAGCAGTGGAATGGTACAGCTCTGCCCCTGAGAAAGTTACTAATCTTGTAGACTTTTATTTCCCTCTACTGTAAAACAAAAATAACTATCCTGTCCTAATGGCTTCTTAGGGCTAGTATGAGGTGTAAATGAAATAATGAAAAAACAGGGCGCCTGGGTGGCTAATGTGTTTGGCTCAGGGTGGATGATTAATCTTGGTCCTCTTTCCCACCCTCTCCTCCCTTTTCCTCTGTGCCTGAAAACTATAGCTCCCTTATTAATTTTTTTGAAGATTTTATTTATTTATTTGACACAGAGAGAGAACGAGCACAAGCAGGGGGAGCAGCAGGCTCCCAGCCTGCGGGAGAGAGGGAAGAAGGCTCCCAGCTGAGCAAGGAGCCTGATGCAGGACTCGATCCCAGGACCCTGGGATTATGACTTAAGCTGAAGGCAGCTGCCTAACCAACTGAGCCGCCCAGGCGTCCCACTAACGCTCCTTTAGTAACTGTAGACTAAACCTGCCACCTGTCAGGAACCAAGGAACCAAGTCCCTGTATCAAGCCCCCATCTCTGTGAAAATCCTACCTAATGTCCAGGGAACCCTCAGGGCCCATACTTGAATCCCAGCCATGTGTGGTCAGATGCCAGATCTCCTGGTGCCAAGTGTGCAGTGATGGAGACATGTGTTGGAGGTTACTTCTCAGTCTTCTGTACCACTAGGGGCTGATACCCATCACTCTTGTTATTCAGACTTCAGAAGGGTCCTACTCCTTTTAATGTAGTGACACAAATCTTAGGAAAACCTTCTCTTTGTTCCATTACAGGAAGGCAGAGACTGGGTGTGCTCATGTCGGATTTGCAGAGCAAACCTCTGAGGAAGTCCTGCTCCGATATGTCAGTTAATATGCAAATGGGAAAGCAGATGTTAAGTAATGACAAAAGCACTGGTGATTCGAGCAGAAAAGAAAGGATTTGGAGTCAAGCAGGAATTCTTTCTCCAGATAGCAATAGAAGTATAGATCATTCCATTTAGAATTCAACAGGTATAGCCAGATAGTTTTCTTATGCTTTAGAGGAGGAGGGGGTCCGTCGGGGCTCCCTCTTTGAACTCCCATAGTGTTGGCATAGATCTCTGTTAATGCTCTATCATGCTGTATTAGAGTTCCCTTTTGTGGATCTCTGTCTGCCTAGCCTTAGAATTCCTCTAAGTGTGTTTAGTTAATTATGTTCTGTAAACATGGATTGACACCTGCTTTGTACTTCGAGCCCAGTGTGAGGTTTGGCGGATTAACAAAGTGGGTTAGAGACGGACTCTGCCTCATCAGCATCCTGGAGTGATAGGAGATGCTTTTGGAACTGAGCTGACTAGATCCTCAGGATTTTATTTTATTTTATTTTATTTGGCCTCGCCTCTGTGTTTCTGGAATAACCTCATTATTCCATCCTGGAAAAAAAGGGTTGTGGTGAGGGGAGAGAGGGACGTGAGTAAAACCAAGAGAACACAAGGTTCGGCGGCCATTTGGTAAGAACCAAGAGTCTGGTCAGAGAAACAGAAGAGGCCGAGGGAAGGCAGGTTCAGAAAGAACCGACAGCTGTGTGGGACAGGGAGACGGGAGGGCAAGGACTCCCCTCGAAGCCTTCTCTGACTCCTCCTCTTGCTCTTTATATTTCTTCTTAAAGGAAAAGCTGTTTTTCTTGCCAGAGATAAACATCACCTCTCGGACATCTGCCATCTGATCCGCCATGACGTGCCCTACCTGTTCCAGAAGTATGTGAAGGAGTCACACGGCAAAGACATCCGGGTGGTGGTGGTAGGGGGCCGGGTGATAGGCTCCATGCTTCGCTGCTCCACTGATGGACGGATGCAGAGCAACTGCTCCCTCGGTAAGGGACAAAAGTTCTCCGTCCATTTCCTCACTACGGATTTTTCCTTAGGGTATTTGTACCGGTTCAGTACATGTGGATCGAGCCCTTCTATCTTGTCAAACCCTCTGCGAGGCTCTGGGATCACAGATAAGGATTAGAAACAAGCCCTGTCCTGTCACAGCAAGCAGCCCGGGAAGGGGACAGATGGGTGTAGGTGCTGTGACAGAGGTCAGGCCTAGGTATCAGAGCACTGAGATGGAACCCTCTCTGGTAGGGGTTGGAACTCAGCAGTTGGGTTTCACCCAGGGAGTGACATGAGGATCCATGTTTGAGAAAAACCGACAGGCAGGTAGAGGAGGGACTGAAGGCAGAGACAAGGCGGAGGAGTTTGGAAGATTTTTACAGTTGCTCGGGCAGGAGGTAATGACCGTCTGCACTGAGGCAGTGGCAGAAGGCAGAGTGCATTCTGCTTTTACATTGTCATCGAGGATTGGGTTTTCCTTATATGTTTGATACAGTGAGAAAGCTACAGTTTATGTTTGGATCAAAAGCATAACCCCATCTCATGAACCTGTTGTTTATCTTGTTTTCTGTTGCGGTGAATGGAGACATTGCAGGAGGGATGTAAATTCTTGTCCTCATCACAGAAAGCTTCCATCATCCGCACTGAATGAATGTGTCGTGGGTAATACGATAATACGATAAAACACATGCCAGGGTTAGATCCTAACTGGCCCTGTGGGTGTACCAAGGTAGTGAGTAACAGAGGCTGAGACGCAGTTCAGTCCTTCCTTCACGAATACTGGTCGAGAGCAGTCACCACCAGTAGACTCCATGAGAGTGCACTTAACAGAGAGAGTCCCTGCCCTGGGACAGCTGTGGCTCCACAGAGGACAAGACCCGAAAGCAGGTCATTGCAAGATGTAGTGTCGTGATGGGGGCAGATGCCACGCTCAGGCTGGCACAGTGCTGAGTACCCAACATCTCCTTTTTGTGTGTGGTACCACCCCATGGAACCTGGTGTTTTATGTTGTCTTTTTTAGTCACCATATAATGTGCATTCTTTAACAAGGTAGGAACCAGATGGTTTTGCCATTTATCCTTGTTGCTTTTCCTGGTGAGCTAGTCTGAAACTCTTTTATAGCCTTTTCCTTATGCATTTGAACAGGTGGGGAAGGGACCTGTTAAGGTGAAGGCATTAGTTGTTGGACCTTAGACTGTAGGTCTTAAGTCCTTCCAAGGAGACTATTGAACCTGAGGTTAGCTCTGTTGTAGGTGAGGGCAGCCAGACTCTCTGTCTTTGGCACAGGATTTTGTCTCACAAGCCTTTCCATCCCCTTCTTCCTAAAACATAATGTTAATTTTTTTTCAGATTTTTTTTTTTAGAGGTGCGGGGGAGGGGCTGAGGGAGAGAGAGAGAGAATCCCAGGCAGATTCCATGCTGAGTGTGGAGCCCGACATGGGGCTTAGTCCCATGACCCAGAGATCCTGACCTGAGCTGAATTCAAGAGTCGGACGCTTTACTGACTGAGCCACCCAGGCGCCCCAACATAATGTTAATTTTGCTTTTTCTGTACAAAAGGAATCCATTTTCACATAGAAAATTTGGAGAACATGGCAAAGTCCAGAGAAAAAAATACTTATTAATCCCACCCTTTAAAGACAGGCGTTGTTAACTTTTGTGTATTGTTCTTTCCGGCAGGATCTTTTGCACAGTTGTGGTTATGCTGCGAGTCTTAAATCCTTCCAAGTATTTTTCCATGGGATCACCAGTGCTCTACGAGCATTATTATTCATGATTTTAAAATATGCTGCTTTCCTCTGTTGCGAGAGATTTGTGGTTTTTCATTTACTTACCAACAAATGTTTAGTTGAGCGCCTATTATGTCTCAGGATTTTGATTTTCCAGTATTTTAAAAACCCTGCCATCAACATCTTGGTGCATAAAGCTTTTTTCCATTACATAAGATTATTTCCTTAGTGGTAGGTCAGAGGAAATAAACATTTTAAAAACTCTTAGATAAGAAATGGCCCTATTGTTTTCCCAAAGGGCGTCCTGATTTCCAAGCAGATCTTCCGTGAGTAATAAGAATGGCTGTCTCCCTGCCCCCTCTCTGTATGGCCCCATCTCTTCTTTGAAGGGCCATCGTGTCCCTGGTGTTTGACGTCACCACTATGTCGCTGTGCTTTCCCCACAGGCGGTGTGGGTGTCATGTGCCCGCTGACAGAGCAAGGCAAGCAGCTGGCTATTCAGGTGTCCAACATCCTGGGCATGGACTTCTGTGGCATCGATCTCCTCATCATGGACGACGGCTCCTTTGTGGTGTGTGAGGCGAACGCCAACGTCGGCTTCCTAGCCTTCGACCAGGCGTGCAATTTAGATGTGGGTGGCATCATCGCAGACTACACCATGTCCTTGCTGCCCAATAGGCAGACTGGCAAGATGGCCGTCCTCCCGGGACTGTCCAGTCCCAGGGAGAAGAAAGAGCCAGATGGCTGCGCTTCAGCTCAGGGAGTTGCAGAGAGCGTCTACGCCATCAACAATGGGTCTACCTCTAGTGAGAGTGAGCCTGAACTGGGAGAGATCCGGGATTCCTCAGTGAGCACAACCGGGGCCCCGCCCCCCATGCTGCCCGAAGCTGGCTACAACATTAACAACAGGATTGCTTCCGAATTAAAACTTAAGTGAATTCCTGCTTTTTGGCAGCATTTAAACCAAATCCTACTGCTTCCCTATAGTTTTGAGTGAATAAAATCTGGACTAATGTGATTTCATTTGCACAGAAACTAGAAAATCCCATCTGGGCACTCAGCATTCTTTCTAACGATGATTTAAGCAAACGGCTTAGCTTTGTGGTTTTTACAGAGACTAATACAAAAACACTCACCAAGAGCAACATCCCGAGCGGTCGGCTGGAGACCGGGGTCTGCCGCGAGCATTCGGATGCTACGGCTGCCTCTGAAGGCGCTGACTGTGCTGCTGACTCTGGCTGTTACCAGCAGAGCCCAGGAACTCAGAATGGGTCCCGGAAGCGCTGCACTCAGGAGCCACCACCCAGTGGAGGGGGGCTGCGGAAGAGACGCAACGCGACTGCACTAACGAGCTCTTCACCGTGTGTGTGTGATGCTTAAAGGATACGCAGTTCAGTCTCTGCTCCCCGTCAAATCACCATCTTGGCCATATTTCTCTGACACTCAGGATATGGTGTTTTAGGGAGCTTCCTCATTAGCATTTTCGATGAAGCACTTTGTAGAAAGTTTGAGAGCGAGCGTTATCTGACATCACCGGTTGGCAGATCTCCTGCTGTGGAACTGGGGCTTTCTACAAATTGCTTTGCCACGCTGAACTTACAGACCCTGCTTCAACTAATGCCAGCCCCAGCAGCCTCTTGCACCTTTGCTGCCTTTGGCCTCAGCTGGAAATGCACTTCAATGAGCTAGTGGCCACACACTTTATTTCTTACGCGTGCACTAGAATCGAATGCCATGAACTTTCTTGTCAGTGGACTCTGTTCATTTGTCATCCAGAAGCCGGTGGGTTTTTAATCACAGAAAGCTACTGGAAGATAATCATTTCCCCTTCTCTCCTAAACTGTGTACTGCTTAGCTCTAGAAGGTTTCCTTGAATGCACTGGTGTAGTGGGCCTGTTGGGTGGATAGAGCCATTGGAAACACATTCTAATCGCCTTGACATTCTAGTCCCGGCCAAGTTCCCGAGACCTGTCTTTCCCCACTTTTTCCAAACCGGGGAGACTCAGGAATTACTCACTGCACCTTCAGCGGGAGGGCGGTTGGATAATATAGGCGGGACACCAAGTGCTTTTCATTTTAACTGTTTAAGCAGTAGATAATGATCCTTCCCTTGGGTGACATCGTGGAGATGGGGTTTTCCATTTCTGCCTATGTGAAGTATGAGAATGAGCAAGACTCCCTTTTCAACCAAATACACTAAAATGTAAGCACTCAAGAGTTACCATAATCCTTGTCATTTCCTTAGGAGACTATACTCTTGAGCTGTGATGTTGCATGTGCCCAGGACTGATAGAAGTCCTCTTTGGAATTATCTCTGAGGTCTTGCAAGGCAAGAGGCCTCACAGCCTTATAATCAGACTTCAGTTCTCACACCACCCCTCCCCAGAGGTGGTCCCAAACTCTGTCATCCTTTTTATTTTTCAGACTTACCTTCTAATGCTCTTTGGCTATTAAAAAAAAAAAATCTTTCCTCAAAAAATAAGTCTATCCATAAAGGATAACAATGAGAAAGCGTACAAGTGGACAGTTTCCAAGGAAGGCTCTAGACATAGTCACGGACTAAACATCGTCCATCTTCCCCAGGTGACTAGTTTGAAGGCAGCAACACCCATTCGGGTGTATAAATTCCTGTATTTACTCTGCTGTAAGTATAAAATGTGTATAAAGTCAAAACTATTAACATTTTTTTTCACAACACATTTAAATAGAAATTGGCTTTTTAAATACTGTGGCTAAAAGCACATCTCACCAAGTAACACTTAGACAATTGAACAACGTTCGGCTCCATGTCCTGGAGATACCGTCCTACACAATTGTAGTTCAGACGCTCCAACATAGGGTGCATGCCACTCAGTTGTAACTCTAGTAACGTGTCTTGTACAGTTGACAAATAATAATACTTCACTTTTATGCAGGTTAAGACATTTACCTTACCTCTACCACTCAGGGTGGGTTTAGAAGGATAGTTCTAGGTCTGTTCTTGTTGGAATTGTCCGAACACTTTCTGTGTAAACATCTGAACCAAGTGATGACCTTCTGGAAGCTGCATTCACTCATTCCCACTGTTCAGTGTAAGCCCAGTCTCCCCACTTGATCTAAAAGAACGCTAGAAGGCCCTGTCCCGAGTGGAGCACCGAGAGGGTGCTTCCGGATTGGCTTCCGGATTGTCAAAGGGGGCCCATCTTCCAACTGCTAGTGACATCTATATAGTCATTGCCACCATTGCTTGAAATCTAGCCCAGCCCGGAAGCAGAGAGAGCTAGATCACACCTGGATCACAGCTCCCGCTTCCCCACACACCCGTGTCCCCCTGGATTTCCCAGACGGGCCATGGGCCCTGTGAGCCTTGGTCATGGGTCTAGGCCACACTCATTCCAGCTGTCTGCAAGTCCTGCTGCTGGAAGGAACATGGGACACAGAGCCAGTTCCTGGTTCTGGCTCTCCCCTTAAAGAGCTGACAACCTTGCACAATCCAGGAGGCTCTGCCTCCCATTTTTCCCCTTCTAATAGGGCAGATGGCTGTTTACCTCTTAAGGGTGCTTTGAGCTTGAAGTGAGTTGATCGATGAGACTGTGCACCATGTGGGAGGTAGTAGAAGAATACCTCCCACATCTGGTTTTGTAAGTTTCTCATCATCCCTCTTCTGAGGGAGTCAAGGGCCATGAGTTCTTGAGTTCTTGGCATCAGCACAGTAAACAGTGGTAGGGGAGCCTGAAAAAAGGATGCAGCTTCTCAGAGAGCTTTACCCCCTGGAAGGAGTAAGGCGCTCAGTGTATCCACATAGCCTTCTGGATGTATCTGAACCTGAACCTGAAACTCCTGACTCTCTTATACCAAGTAACAGTCTTCCTTAATGTAACATAAATTGCAGTGTCTGTATACGGTCTTCCCATTACCTGATAGTAGCATCTTGAAACTGGTCAAAACCTGAATGCCAATAGCTCCATCACTCAGAATATATATGATTCTGCACTTGGGAAAAACGTCTTCATGCTATCTGTCTGATTGCTGCGGGGTACGGTTTTTCGAGAATGTGGGTCTGGGGCTGTAGGTCTTTAAAACCTGATAAAACAGTGAAAGTGGATTATAAGCTCTTAACCACCACCATGGCAGACTCTTTGCTCCCAGCTAACAGGAGTCGGTGACAACTGCAGATGGGGCGAGGAGGAAAGGGAAGGAGACAGGTCTTGGGGTAGTTTTGTGACATTTCAGGGGAAGAAATAAGAAATTGGAATCGTTTGAAATTCCGGGGAGAAGGAAGAAAAAATGGCTCTTCTGGGGGTTCAAACGAAAGAATGATGCACACGTCTTCATTAGAGGAAGGGTTCCTTGAAACTATAAAGAAAATGAACGACACGGATTCTCATTAGCTTTGGGGAAGTGGGAGAGACATGCCTTGGCTCTTCCTTAAGTCCTGACGAATGCTGGCCCTGATGCAAGTCCAGGGAGATGGAGGTGACTTGCTGGGGGCTCCAGGGTCCCCCAGGTAACAGCTGGTCCTTCTGCAGAAAACCGTGGGCAGGCAGGCCTGGAGCCGCAGTGCCCTCAGGTGGGTCTGAGGAACCACGGCCGAGTGAACCCGAAGCCGGCAGAACAGGACACCTCAGCTGAATGCTTCCCTTTGCCCACGCAACTGAGGCTTCTCTTTGCTGTCAGTCTCTGCAGATGTCTGGGGATGGGCCCTGACAACAGTCATCTTTGTCACCGTCCCTGAAACTCGTGTCCTTCTGTCTGCTGCTACAGGCTAATAGCAAGCCTCGTGCTGTTTATGACTTTCTCTGCGACTTGAGATCAAATCACGACTTTAAAATGCTTTTACCTGGAAGGCAGCCTCCCTACCCGCCCCCCCAAACTCAGGAATATGTTGTTGGAATCGTTCCTGAAAACCATATTATGCTTCCACTCCCAAGTCTCAGGCCAGACCCTGCAGCCCTTCCTTCCAAAACACACAGCTGAGTGCAACTTTGGTCCTTCAAGCTTTTCAGCTTCCTTCTCCTGGTGTGGTTCCCGTGCCGACATGTGGCACTCTCCTGAGCCCTGTGCTGGTGTCCCCACCCTGTCTGGTAGTCTCACTGCACCATTTGGTGTTCGCTGTGGCTCCGAGGCAACACTGAGAACGTCACCCAACAAGTCAGAATTTTTTTTTTTTTAAGATTTTATTTATTTGGGATAGATGGAGAGAGAGTGTGGGCAGCGGGGTGGGGCAGAGGGAGAGAGAGAAGCAGACTCCCCACTGAGCAGGGACCCTGGGATCATGACCTGAGCCCAAGGCAGACGCTTAACCGACTGAACCACCCAGGTGCCCCATCAAGCCAGATTCGAGGACACAGGAGTAACAGCACTCTGGACACCAGTTCAGTCCCCATTTTATAGATGGAGGATCTGAATCCTAGAGGCCACGGTCACTTAACTAGTCCGCAGTAGCGCTGGGATGCAGGCAGTCCCGTTTCCCATTCTGGTTTAGCAAACTGCCCGAGGTGGCTGTGTTCTTCCGTGGTGTTTAGCACTTGCCGTCATTCAGGACTCCCCCTCGGCCCTTTCTCCTGCCGAGCCTCTCTGGATCCACATGGTGGTGATGGGCCGGCTCTGTAGGCTTCATCTCTTGGATGGCTTTCAGTGAGAGCCCTGGAGGCGTATATGAGATTCCAGGGTGCAAGCTAGCAGATGGCCGGGCCTTCAGACCCGCCAAGACCATTTACCCCCAGCTTACTGGATCCGTGCTCAGTGAGGGGGGAAGGCCCCCGCCGAGCTGGCTGAAGGCTCCTGTGGCTGGCGTTTCCTCACTGCGGAATGTCTTGGATGTGTGGAGGCCTCTGTGGGCTTCTGCGGAGGTCAATGGCTTCAAGGCCCCAAACTTCTCCCACTGGGCACTCCAGCAGGGGGTCCTGATTGAGGCCCATGTTCCAGCGGCCGTGAGCCACAAAGTCCAAAGTGTCTTCCCACTTAGTTCCGCAGCACGTTCACCTGCGGCCAGCCACTAGGCCAGATTCTTCCCTCCTGTAGCCCATACGTCAGCCGGGGCCCACGGAGCCCCTGAGATCCAGGCACGTCTGACAACTGGGCCTTTGGATGTCTGTGATCTCCAAGGCGCTGACACTTGGGGAGCCACAGCGGACGCCAGACTTCTGCTACCTCAGTTTAAGCCATGACGGGGTGTCCTCCCCGCAGTCCATCAATGACACGAAGCTCAGTTCTCTCCCATTTCCACACACCGTGAAATTCAAATGCGCCCGTGTGTGTGGGCACGTGTGTTGCAGTGATGTGGAAGGAGAGAGAAATTACAGAAATGCAGACACGGAACCCCCTTTGTAAAGTGTTCTTTGGATACACCACCAAGGAGCCCATCACCTCGCACCCCACCTGTCTCCCTGCTTGGGACAAACCAAATCCACTGGTGTTCTCCTTTGTAGCAGCATGGCCAGTCCTTTCCTAGCTTGAGTCCTGCCAATGCCCTTACCTTCGAGATTTCCCCTTCCCCAATGGGTGGCTTATTAAAAGCATTTTCCTAAACAAAGATGGCTCCCTTAAGAGGCACTCCAGGGTGCTACTCCAGGGTGATACGTTTTTGACTCGCACTACGTTACCCAGGCACAGCAGCAACTAGAGTCCCCGCCGCCAAGGTCTTCACACTCCTTGGCAGGCAACACGGGCTAACGTCAATTAATGCCAGTTTGAGTTAGACAGCCCTGGTGCCAATCCTGACTCCATAACCTATAGCTCGTGTGATCTCAGGAGAGGCCCTTGATCTTGCCAAACCTTCCTTTCTCTACCTACAAATGTGATAACACACACTCGTGAACATGAAGCATTGAGCCACATGCCTAGCTTTTTCCGCAGCTTCTTTCCCGCTGTCAGCAATCACAAGCAGCTCCCGCCCGTGACCGTGGCTCCGTGCCAAGGGAGGAGAGCCAGCAGACAGCAGCTTTATGGCTGGTGGGGGAGGAGGGCTGGCTGCTGTTGCTTCTCGCCGTGGTCCCGGCTTCACCATTGTAAGTTTCCGTCTGCCCTTGAGATCCGAGGATGCTATAGTGTGAGATCTAGATGGTGCATTTGGCTTAATGTTGTATTTGAAGGAAAGGCTGCCTCGGACAACTGGGAGGCTGGGAAGCTGGCAAACAGCCTGACCTTGGGTGATTTAGCACCTGGTTTCTTGGGCTTTTCCCGTACGAGGTTTGCTGGCTTTGATTGGATGGAAGGAGGAGGTGCCAGGGACTTGCATGAAATCTGTCAAACAGAGGCCAGGGCTGTGCAGGGAGCTCTGATGGCCCAACAGCACCATCTGGACTTGGCAGAGCTGAAAGCCCTGAGATCAGGTGAAAGTCGCCAATATTCCCGCTGTCCTGCGGCTGTCCTGCAGGAGGCTGTCCTGCAGGAGGCTCCCGGAATCTCCTGTCTGGAAAGAATGCTCATCTCCTGTAAGGGGAGCTGGGGAAGCAACAGAGATGTCTGTGAAGACAGGGTTCGGCAGGTGGCTGGTGTGCTATAGTCTCCCCTGGAAGGGGAGCCCCTGTGCCAGCGGGGTGCTGGAGCCCACTCGCACTGGCCCAGGAGAAGGGATCGTGAGTTTAGTGAGCTGGCTCTTTAAAAAGCCATCATTAAAAAAAAAAAGAAGAAGAAGAAGAAGATAAGAAAGAAGAAATGATATCAACCTACAATGAAAGCATATTACAAAAAATAAAATACACTAAAAACAGAGGCATTAAATACTCAATGCTCATCACTTCCCAATTATTTTACTCCATTTTTCTATTATCCCTGCTGTCGAGGTTATGCTGTCGTATCCTCGAGGCAGAAACGACCTGCAATGAAGGGATGAAGGGCGTGCTGCTGCGCGTCTCTGCCAAGGCCACCATTCGGTGACATCACATTGGAGGCTTGACATCAGCCCTGGTGGGATATCTACCCCCCAGACATGAGCAGATGCCCCATATCAAGTTTCTGCCACCAGCGGGCTGGTTGTGAAACATTTACCAGCACCCAGCTGCTTCCTGGTGGCTGAGAGAGACATGGAACCACACGAGTATTGAAACACCTCATTCTGGGGAGGTTGGCCTGGGTGATGGATTTCTTGAAGCAGGTGTCCTGGTAGAATGTGCAAAACTGACCCAAGAAAAAGGCTTGAAAACGCTACTTCTCTGCCTGTTTCGTCTTGCCTCTGTTTTCCATGTGTGTTTCGTTTGCGCCTACACTTCTGGAGTGATTTGCAAGTTCTGTCTCACTATGGACTCAGTTTCCCTCCAGGAAAGTGACTTGTCATTTTCCCTGCGTAACCGGCCAAGTGGAAATGGGTTACAAGGAATATATCTTTTTTTTTAAAAAAAAAATATTTATTTATTTATTTGACAGAGAGACAGCAAGAGAGGAAACACAAGCTGGGGGAGTGGGAGAGGGAGAGGGAGAAGCAGGCTTCCCACAGAGCAGGGAGCCTGATGTGGGGCTCGATTCCAGGACTCTGGGATCATGACCTAAGCTGAAGGCAGACACTTAACGACAGAGCCACCCAGGCAATCCAATAAGGAAAGAAGGAATATATCTTAAATAGGCACTGAGAGAGCTCATTTCCAAGTGGTTTCTACAGCAGCAACAGTGTTAACTTTTCCAAGAGAGAAGAAATCATTTATAAATGATTGTTTTGCTGTCTTTGCTTTTTATTAAAATGATTACTGTGGAACAAGATGCTTTGTTTGCCTTTGTTCCCCAAACTCTGCGCCTCTTGGTTATTCTTTTGAAGCAAGAGCCACATGCTGAAGCGACATTTTATTATTTTCATATCATAAAGTGAGGGAAAAGCTTCACAGAAACTCCATCCTATTCACTCGCACACCAGCTGCACTCTGAAAAACCATAATTTTCCTTTCAAACGCAGAACGGCGTCTGAATTGTAATATTGCCAGCGCTCAACTGTCAAGATGACGGAGGAAAATACGAATGCAGATGGTATGATCTTGTCCCCGGCCTGCTCCATGCTCTTGCCCGGGCTGACATTTGAATTGAGATTCGAAAAGCAAGTGAGAGCTGGAAGCCATTAGCAATGGCCATGTGGCGCCTTACGGGCCCCAGGGGACAGAAGGAATCTGTGGACCCACCTGAAGAAGGCTCCCGGGTCAGGCCGAGTCACCCCCTGGGACCTGTGTTTGCATGACACTTTGCACGTCTTCCTGGGAACAGTGACAAGACCTTTTAGCAACACACTCTGGTCAGCACCAGGCCTGAGGCCCTTGAACAAAGGCTGTTCCCCAATTTGTGAGGGTCGGGGAATCTAGCCTGAGGGAAGAGATTGGCAGGAATAATGCCTGATGGCTGTAGCGATGATTTGGGGGACACTACAGTCATACCACTCATATGCTCTTTAACCTAAACCCTGGGGAATGTGCCCTATATATCTCCTTTTATTCTTTTTATTTTATTTTATTATTTTTTAAAGATTTTAATTTATCTCACAGAGAGAGAGAGAGAGAGAGCACAAGCAGGGGGGGAGTGGCAGAAGGAGAAGGAGAAGCAGGCTCCTCGCTGAGCAGGGAGCCCCTTGTGGGAATCAATCCCAGGACCCTGGGATCATGACCTGGGCTAAGAGTAGACGCTTAACCTACTGAGCCACCCATTTCATTTTTAAATGAAAATCAAAGGACACAAAAGTAGAGGAAATAGTTTAGTAAACCACCCAGATTTTAAATTACCAAGATTTTCTATTTTTACTACATCTACTCATTTATTTTCTTTAGGCATTTAAAAAATCCCACACACCACATCTCTTTCTCCTCTGCAGTCTCCAAGAGCATGCTTCTCCTCTTCCTCCTCCTCCTCCTCCCCCTCCTCCTCCTCCTCCTTCTTCTTCTTCTTTTTTTGAGTAGGTTCCACACCTAACATGGAGCCCAATGCAGGGCTTGAACTCACAACCCTGAGCTCAAGATCTGAGCTGAGATCAAGGGTCCCCAGCCTGTCTCTCTTTTTAAAAAGAGGACATTTCCATATGCCTTTACCACATCTAAAAAAAGCTAACACTAATCCCTTGATACCATCTACTTGCCATCTATGTCAAATTCCCCTGGTCATTTCACAAAGAACCCCCATTCGGGGGTTGGTATTGGATGGTATCCATGGTATTGGATGCAGCAGGAGGAACAGGGAAAGGGTGGTGACTGAATAGCCAAACTATGGAAAGAAACTAGATGTCCATCAACAGATAATGGATAAGAAGATGTGGTATATATACACAATGGAATACTCTGCAGCCATTATAAGAAATGAAATCTTGCCATTTGCGATGACGTGGATGGAACTAGAGGGTATCATGCTTAGCGAAATAAGTCAATCAGAGAAAGACAACTATCATATAATCTCCCTGATATGATGAAGGGGAGATGCAACGTAGGGGGCTTGGGGGATAGGAAAAGAATAAATGAAACAAGATGGGACCGGGAGGGAGACAAACCATAAGAGACTCTTAATGTTACAAAACAAACTGAGGGGGCCAGGGGGAGGGGGGTAGGGAGACAGTGGTGGGGTTATGGACATTGGGGAGGGTATGTGCTAGGGTTAGTGCTGAGAAGAGTGTAAACCTGGCGATTCATAGACCTGTACCCCTGGGGCTAATAATACATTTTATGTTAATAAAAAATAAAAAATTTTAAAAAAAGAAAAGAAAAGAAAGAGTGGTGACTGGTTCCTGGCCCTCCTGACTCTGGCTCCTACAGAAACCATGCACACAGTGGAGAAATCACTGGAGCTGGCTCCAGACACCTTCCCAAGCCGTTGGATCTTGGGGTTTCCTCTCCTCAAGGACAAGGAAGCCCTTCCCCTATTGCTCAGGGTCCTGGGGTCTTCCCCTGAGACTCACCCGGCCCTCGAGCCACTGGAGGCGCCTGGCCATCTCGGGATGGCCCGCTCCACAGCTTCTCCTATGCTGTGTCCTTTCCCCGCAGGGGTTTCCTAAATCAGGGAAGAGGCATCTCCCAAGAGTTCCCTCTTCTACCAGCCTCAGGGAATCCAGCTCTTCAGATCTCCCAAATAGTCTGGGCCTCTTTGTGTGTTAGAGAATTTTGGCTGCATTCCTCCTGGGATACATGACGGAACATCTGAGCATCAGCACGTCCCGTCCACTCTGAGGGCACACCCCTGACCAGAGACACGGGCGGCTGATGCCCCCTCCTGCTCGGGGATTTTCTTTGGCTACAAAGAACGTGGAGACAGTTGGTGAACTCTGGAATAAGCTGTGTGTTTTACTATCTGATGGTGTCATATCCAGGTTAATTTCCTGATTTTGATGATTGTATTGATGAGCATGTCCTTGTTTTTAGAAAATGAACATTCAGGTTTGGTGTATCAGGTAAAGGGGTTAACAGGGTATCAGGTCTGCAACTTACTTTCCAATGGTTTGGAAAACAGTGAATATAGAGAGAGGGGAAATGATAAAGCAAATGTGATAAAATGTTAACATTTGGGGAATCCGGGTAAAAGGTACGAGGGGATTTTTTGTGTGTGCACAGTCTGGAGAAATCTGAAATTATGTCAGCCTCCTCTGCTGGGTTCGTTCCATTAATCCTTCGATTTGGGGGCATTTCCTTGTCTCTTTTCTCTTCCGTAGGTGATTTCTACTTCCCTGGTATTCACTGCCATCTGCGTCATACTCTCAAATTTCTCTCTTGAACCTCAGTTTCTTAATGTCGCACTGCACACCCTTTTCATCTCTCCTGCAATGTCTCACCAGTTCCTCAAACTCGCCTTGCCCCAGTCTGAATGTGCGCTCTTCTCCCTTCACAGACCTTCTCGGATTCCAGGGCTCCTTGCCTGAGGGCGCGATGCCAACGGCTTGCTCAAACCAGTACAAAGTAAACCAAGACTCCGGTATTCACTTTGGGCTGCTATCTTCCGCATTCCCCCATGTACACTTTCGTTTCTTGTGGGGAAACCTGACTCTCGAACTGGGAATAGCCTTTTGTCATTGCCTCGTTCATTAAGATGTTCTAGGGGATCTACAATCCTTACAAAGGTGTGCAAGCAAAGCACAACAATTTTATGATCTATAATCCCAGGTTCATAACCTGGTTTCAGTAGTAACCCTGTCCATATGCTTTTTTTTTTTTAAGGTTTTATTTATTTATTTATTTGACACAGAGAGAAAGATCACAAGTAGGCAGAGAAGCAGGCAGAGAGGGGGGTGAAGCAGTCTCCCTGCTGAGCAGAGAGCCCGACGTGGGGCTTGATCCCAGGACCCTGAGATCATGACCTGAGCCGAAGGCAGAGGCTTAACCCAATGAGTCACCCAGGTACCCCTGTCCATATGCTTTTAAAGACTGCTAGTATTTATTTAAACATTTGTTACTTACCGAAACTGTATGTTTGTGTGGGCATATATTAAAATCTATTGAAATATTTATCTCCATCATATTGCCATCAATATTGATGAAAACCAGAAAAGACATAAGTTTTCTATTGGACAAACTGATGACATGGTCTGTCATTCAAGTAATCATTCAAAGTATTTACTTTGTTAAACGTTTATTTTTCATGATCTGTTATTCTTTTTTTTTTTTTTTTAATTTTATTTATTTGTCAGAGAGAGAAAGAGAGCAAGAGCAGAGGCAGAGGCAGAGGGAGAAACACTCCCTGCTGAGCAGGGAGCCTAATGCAGGACTCCATCCCAGTACCCTGGATCATGACCTGAGCCTAAGGCAGCCACTTAACCAACTGAGCCACCCAGGCACCCCTAGTGCACCATTTTAATTTATTTGTCACTTTGTAACTATTTTGCAGAGTAATTTTCTTGGTGATTGCTTTAGGAACTACAATGGACATTTAAACCACAATCTACCTCACATTAATGCTAACTTAATTCCAGCAGAATGGGAAAACTTTGGTCTAATATACCTGTATCTCCCACACCCTTCTGTGGCAAAGACCTGGATGGCTTCTGGTAAACATAAACTGTTTGTGGTTTAATTCCAAGTACCATATTAATGAGCTGAGAGCACATTACTCAAAGTCATACAAAGTCATAGGAAGCCAAGTACAAAGGTCATGATAAAGATCACTTTTACTGATTTCTATGCCTAAAGTACTACATTTCCTCACATATTCTGTGTAAGAATAAAAACATGGCTATGTGGGCAGGCCCAGGGGAAAAGGGCAGGGAGGTGGGTGTGAGCAAGTCGTGATACCTCAAAGCAGTTGTGCAAACTGGTATATTTTAGATGTTCAGTAGCCCCTTGAACAGCCCCCTGGTGCTGAGATCATGGGTCACTAAGTAATGGTATGAGCTTCCTCAGCTGAGATAAGACTTAGTAACTCTTCAATGGCGTCCTGTTCGTGGACACTGAGATTCTGTTCTTTGGCCAGACTGAAGGCTCTCGTGGCATATTCTCGTGCCTGGAATAGAATCATGGTTACAAAAAGAAATTGTCAGAGGAAAGCTTTACATGGGGAAGCCCCATCTCTGCTCAACCCAGAAACACAGGAAAGGACCCCCTCCACTTCTCACACCAGCCACTGAGCTCTTGTTGGAAATTTGGGACCACCTCCCAGGTCCTTACAGCTAGCCACATATGTGCCGGCTGGGGCATGGGGGACCAGAAAAACCCACCTGGCTTGACAAACTAAGTAAAAATTAGTACACCTTCTTAGCAAAGTGAGACCTCTGTAGGGTCTTCATTGGGACCCTCTGAAGCAACTCTGGGAGACCATGTGATAAGGGCCATCCTGGGGGCATGTGGTCCAGAGTTTTCACTGGGACGGAGGTCTCAAAGGATATCCTGGGACAGCCTCTGGGCTGGCTCTTCTTTCCTCCTTCCTTCACCCTCTCTTCCTTCCTTCCTTCCTTCCATTAAATATTTGTTTATTTGTTTTATTTAAAGATTTTATTCACTTATTTGACAGAAAGAGAGAGCACACAAGCAGGGGAGCAGCACTCCCCACAAGGAGTAGGGAGCCCGATGCAGGACTCGATCTCAGGATCCCAGGGTCATGACTCGAGCTGGAGTCAGACGCTTAACTGACTGGGCCACCCAGGCACCTCCCAATAAATATTTATTACATGGCTACTATGTTCCGGGTACTGTGATCACAGGTCGAAATTCCCGCCCTCGTGGAACTTCCGACACAGTGTGGGAAGAAGCAATAAACAATACAAGCAAGTAAAACACCATCGTATCTTCAATTGGGATACATGTTAAATACAAAAATAAAGTAGAAAAGGGGCTGAGGGGACGCCTGGGTGGCTCAGTTGGTTGGACGACTGCCTTCGGCTCAGGTCATGATCCCGGAGTCCCGGAATCGAGTCCCGCATCGGGCTCCCAGCTCCATGGGGAGTCTGCTTCTTCCTCTGACCTTCTCCTCGCTCATGCTCTCTCTCACTGTCTCTCTCTCAAATGAATAAATAAAATCTTTTAAAAAAAATAAAAAAAAAAAAAAAAAGAAAAGGGGCTGGGAAGCACCAGTGGCGTTAGTGGGGTTTTGTAGCTTTCAATGCGGGCCCAGGGAAAGCTTCGAGGAAAAGACAGCTGAGTAAAGACCTAAAGGAAGTGAGGTGTCAACCTTGATGTGTCCCTATTCTCTAAGGACCTCTTGTAGATTGAACATCTTTCACCCATGCCTTGGGGTGAGGACTTCCTTGAGTTCATGTGGAAAAGTGAACCCTGAACTGGAGGAAACAGGTTTTGTCCAGTATAAGCTTTGAAAGTCAATGGAAATGTTTCCCTGTTCCCTAAGCACTCTTACCCCATCCCAGATGGTACCCTGGTCTTCGCTATAACACTCAGTTATAACCCGCAGGCTGTGAACTCCTCTAGGTCTTGGCATACAGTAGGTGCTTAGTAAAGTTTGCTGAAGACAGGGAGAGGGGGGGGAGGGGGGAAGGGAATCCTAGATTTTCCATGACACTCACACAGAAAGGCCTCCTCCAGCCAGGCCTCCCTCTCTGTCTCTCTCTTTGCCTGCTTTTCTTTTTCTTTGAAGCGCTATTCACTATCTGAAATTATATTATGCATTGTCCCTTGTTTCTTGTGACTTCCCCTCCTCCAAAAAAAACTGGGCAAACAATTCTGTGTGCCTCAGTTTCCTTATCTGTAAAGTGGGAATAATACAATACCTACTTCAGGAAGTTGGCCTGACAATTACATAAGATAGTGCATGGGAAGTACTTAGGCTAGTGATGAGCATGTCCCTAGGAAAGAAGACAATGCAGTTTCCATGATGCAGGTGGGATTCAACAAATGAGAAACATCTCGAGTATCCAGGCTGCTTTAAAATGACAGCTTACTCAGAGGGCAAAAGCCCATGCAACTGGGCAAAACAGAGCCAAATTCAACTAGAGGAATTTCTACCTCCATTTTCGACAGGATGCTTTTCTGGGAACACTTGCCTTTGAAGAATTCATCATCAGGTAGTAAAGCATGAACAGGGTTTTCAGAACAAAGACCGTTTTTTGGGGGGCTGTGTCAGATGTAGATTCTCGAATGTTCCAGATTGAAGTCAGGATCTGAATGGCTTCTGCTTCCTGGGCTTCATCTGCAATGAAAAAGAAGGAAGTTGGAATGAAGAAACAGGCCTTGGGGGGCTGTGGAGTCTCCCCTGAAGGGTGAGCATGGAACTGACAAAGCACAGCAGGTTCCTCACCACGTGTGAGTAGGAAGCCCGGCAGTTCCAGCAGCTCTACAAAACCTGCTCACCCCCATAGGTCTCAGGGTAGCTACGGTTTGTCTCTTTTAGAGTCCCAAACTCTTGATTTCTTAGGCCCCCAATGCAGGAAGCTGTCACAGCGGGATTCTTTGGGTCTCACTCAGCTTCAGCTGGAGAGCAAGAGCCCCTAGGACTGGGGCAGCCAATGACTTAATCCTCTCCCAAACCCAAGGGTGCTTGAGCATCTGGGCCTTTCTGCTTCACCCCCCCAAAGTGAGTCCACTTATTCTTCCTCTGAGCATCTTCAGGTCCTACTCTCATGATCCTTTATTGACTTATGAGTTATTTGGGACAGGTGCTTATAAGCACTCTTTAGATACTATGCTTAGAGAAGAAGACAGAAAGGACATATACCATAATGCTAAGGTTGGCTGGCTGCCTTTGGATGTCTATGATTTCCAAGTTTTCTGCTTTAACACATACAACTTTAAAACATTTATTTATTTATTTGAGAGAGTGAGCACAAGCAATGGCAGGAGAAGCAGGCTGCCCATGAAGCAGGGAGCCCGAGGCAGGGCTTGATCCCAGGACCCTGGGGTCATGACCTGAGCCGAAGGCAGATGCTTAACCGACTGAGCCACCCAGGTGCCTCTAACATAAGCCACTTTTATAATGAGAGAAAACTCAACAAATTTGTTCATTTTTAAAAATCTTAGCTCAAAACCTCTGCTGCAAGAAGTCTTCCCTCTTCAACACCATCCAACTGTACTCATCTCTTCCTTCTGGGACTCAGCTTATAATATAATGTGTATTTGGTAGGAATTTCCTTTTATTTCACCTAGGTTCCATCCCATCAACCATACTGCATGTGTCTTTTGAGCAGATACTAGGTCCTCTGTCCCTTTTTACTAGCTCAGAGGGAATGATGCTGTGCGGCACCCACCCTTTGCTGAGCCTGGGGACAGAGACAGGGATGACACCCAGCTCCGCCACTGAGAAGCTCACTGTCCAGTAAAGGAAGAGGAGAAGGCACCAGAACAAATGAGTAGTGTGACATCTCCAGAGAGTTTACCCTGGCTTATGTGCCTTGGAGGGATAACACATCAGAAGTAGAGGTGTGGAGAAATCACGGGGTCTCTGGTGGGTCTTTCTCTCTCCACATCTGTCCCTGATGATCCCCCCCAGAAAGGCTGTGTGTGGTGCCAGGGATCTGAATTTTTCCCAACACTGGTGGAATCTCTTTGACTCCTCCCGTCTCCGTGGCCTCATCAGCAAAATACAGAAGATGGCACAGATGTGCTCCACGACAGGGACAGTGGCTCTTCCTCATGGGGACAATGCCTGTGGATTAGGAAGGATGAAGTCACTGCTCTGCTTTCCAAGGAGAGTTGCTACTTACCCAGGCCAGTGTCGGTCTCAAATCGTTTGCCCAGTAAGTCTATCTGCTGGATGCGAACCCGCGAGAGCACCTGGTAGCGATCGTTCAAGTATTTACTCCAGATCTCAGAGACCTGTTGGGAGAGTAGGCCAGATCTGAGCCTAGACTATTTTGCTTGTGGAGATACAGGAAGAAAGGAAAGTGGAATATATCATGTATCAGACTGTGTGATCTTGGGCAAGTCATTTCATCTCTCTGAGCCTCAAGTTTCTCATGAATGGTCTGACACCAGTCGTAACTTAGAAGGCCAAAGTACCAAGGCTCCGTTCCCATATTCCCCAGCTCACCTTGGTGTACAAGGTGTCTGCCAGGTCCAACTTTTTAAGGCCATAGAAGATATTAGCCAGGTGGAAGTAGCCCCCTGAGGTCCTGATGTCCTCTGTTCCAAATGCACAACTGGCAAAATAAATCTATAGAGAAGGGAAGAAGGGGCAAATTTAGTTCTCCTGGGAAGTCATACATCTGATAAAGAACTTGTACACCTAGACTTTGTAATGAACTTTTACAACAGCCCAATTAAAACTAAAAAAATGGGCAAAGGCTCTGAATTGACATGTCTTCAGAAAGACCAATGGCTAATAACACATGAAGTGAGACTTAACATTATTAGTCATTAAAGAAATACAAAATAAAATCACAATGAGATACCACTTCACACCTACCATGATGGCTCAAAGAGGCAGAAAACAAGTGTGGGCGAGGACGGGGAGGAAACAGAGCCCTCACACAGCGCTGGGGAGACTAGAAAATGATACAGCCTCTGTGAAAAGCAGTTTGGCAGTTCTCAAAAATCAGAAAGTTAAATGGTGAGTTACCATATGACCCAGCAGTTCCATTCTTAGACTACACCCAAGAGAAATGAAGGCATGTATCCACACAAAGACTCAGATACAAATGTTTAGAGCAGCGGTATTAATAACACCCAAACAGTGGGGACATCCCCAGTGTTCATCAAGTGATAAATGGCTACACAAATTGTGTATTTCCAGATGATAAATACTACGCAGCAATAGAAGGAATGAAGCGTTGATAGGACAACACAGACGAGTCTCAAAGTAATTACGCGAAGTGAGAGAAATCAAATGGAAAGACCACATGTCATTCTGTTTACATTAAATGTCCAGAAAAGGAAAATCTATAGAGACAAAGTGGTTGCCTGGGGTGAAGGGGGGTGGTCAGAATGAGAAATGAACTGCAGAGGGGTTGTGAGGGGCTTCTGGGGTGATGAGAATGAGAATGTTCTAGAACTGGGTTGTGCTGATGGCTGCCCAACTCTGTGAGTCTTCTCCGAATCATTCATTTGTACACTTAGAGTGAGTGAATTTTATGGTATGTATCCATTAGGAAATGATTTATTTTTTTAAAGGTAGCCTGAAGAATCTGAGCTTGATCCATTTCTTAACTGTGTGGCCTAACCTAAGACAGAATCTGTGTCTCTGCTTAATTTATTATAAGTGAGAGTGCAGAGAAAACACAAATGAAGACGTGTATTAGTCAGTCTTCTAGGTGGAAATAGATGGCACCCTCAAAGTACTTCCAGATGACAGTTTAATGAAAGGATTATTTCAAGAGACATACAGAGGTTAAGGAACCAAAAAGAGCTAGTGAAACACCAGGTCTATCAACAGAAGAGACAATTACTGTCCCGACTCCTGAAAAAGGAAGGGAGAAATTGGGTCACCAGAGCCCACAAAAGCGAGAGCTATGGGAGAAAGCCACCTGCCAGGAGCTGTGGCTATGGAGGAATACTGCCCCTGCCAGAACTGGGATGGAGCAGAAAGGCAGCAGAGAGAGTAGATTCCCAACCTCTATCTCCTCCCAACAAATACTCCCCTGCCATGCCTCTCACTCTCTAAATCCAACAGAAGCCAGAAGGCAATGGGTTCTGGGTTGTGTAGTCCATAGAGGTCAGACTCCCGGGGCACAGTAGAGGAGTGAATGGATTTGGGGTAAAGGGATATGGAGACTAACCAGCACAAGAATGTTTCCAGTGGATTTATGGACATTGCGCAGTGGAGGCAACCCGGGGGAGGCTGCCCAGTGGAGAGGCTAAACAGAGAACCAACTGGTGCTAAGACTGAATTCTGACCCTAATCTCATCCAGATTTCAGGCTCAGGAACTTTTCTCTCTGGTCATATTGTCCACCACTGAAATCCTTATAGAAACCTCCATTAAATTTTGGAGGAACTGCTCCATCATCACCTTCACCATCATCTTATCTAATGTTTGTACATAGTTTTACAGTTTATAAAGAACGTTCATATACAAACAGCTGGTTTAAATTGAACAACCACACTCTGACATAGAAACATTGATATTATGTGTAAAACTGATAGCAAATTTCTGCATATACAGTGCTCTATTATTAGTCTCTTCAATGACCCAATGAGACATACGCTATTGAATGATTTCTGTCTATGCTTGATGAAAGAGGTAAAATAATTTGTCCAACAGTATGTTCAAGAGTAGAAGTAAAGCCCTTCTCTTAACAACTGTGCTCTTCTACGTTTATTGTACTCAGAACAATCGACCTTGGAGAAGTGACGTGATCTGGCCAAGGATGCACAGCCAGGAAGTGGAAAGGTTAGAACTCAGGTTGTTAGAACTGTGCTCTTGGGACTACCTCAGCAGTCAGCTGTCAACAGAAAGTTTTAGAGAAATGCTCAAATAGAAAAACAAACAAACAGGGGCACCTGGGTGGCTTAGTCGGTTAAGCGTCTGCTTAGGCTCAGGTCATGATCCCGGAGTCCCAGGATCGAGCCCCTCGTGGTGCTCCCTGCTCAGCGGGGAGTCTGCTTCCCCTTTCCCTCTGCCCCTCTCCCCAGACTCATGCTCTTTCTCTCTCTCAAATCAATAAATAAAATCTTAAAAAAAAAAAAAGATCAAAACTAAGCATAGCTGTTCCCAGAAACATTCAGATGTTATAATTTAGCTTGTTTACATCATTGGCCAGATGATAACGGGCTTCTTCATAGTTTTCTTTAGCTATATAGAGAAGTCCCAGGTTCCGATGCAGTAAAGAGTGGGTGGCAGAACAACATTCAGTTGATTTGAGGACTGTCCACTGGGCTTGGGATAGATACTCCTCAGCTTGGACAATGTGGCCCAGACCTGCCCAAAAGAAGTAAAGAAGGTTACAATTCATATTCCGGCCAGAGGACACAGGATGAAATGTGAGTCAGCACCCATTCACTCCCTTGTTCACTGACTCAAACATTTATTGACACACAAGAACTTGCACGTGAACATTCATGGCAGCCTTGCCATAACAGCCAACAGCCAACAGCCAACAGCCAAAAAATAGAAACAACCTAAATGCTCATCAGCTGATTAGTAGATACACAAAATGTGGTCGATCCATACCCATGGAGTGGAATATTACGAGGCACAGAAAGGAATGAAATACAGACATATGGAACAACAGGGTAAACCTTGAAGACATTTCATAAAAAAGGAAGAAGCCAGACACAAATGGTCACATATTGTACAATTCCATTGATAGGAAATCCGTAGACAGAAAATAGTGGCCCCGGGACTGCGGGGAAGAAGAATGGAGTGTGAATACTAATATAGGTATGGGGGTCCATTCGGGGGTAAATAAATGTTCAGTAATTAGATGTAGTGATGGTTACACAATCTTGTGAATATACTAAAACCACAAGATTGCACTTTTTTTTAAAAAAAGATTTTATTTATTTATTTGACAGACAGAGATCACAAGCAGGCAGAGAGGCAGGCAGAGAGAGAGGAGGAAGCAGGCTCCCCGCTGAGCAGAGAGCCTGATGTGGGGCTCGATCCCAGGACCCTGGGATCATGACCTGAGCTGAAGGTTGAGGCTTTAACCCACTGAACCACCCAGATGCCCCAAGATTATACTTTTTAAAAGAGTGGATTTTATGTATGTGAACTGTATCTCAGTTATAAGTACATGTATCACTTATACTTAATATCTTTTATGTGCCAGGCCTTGTGTTGAGAGATGAGGATTCCAAGATGAATCAAAGGCATTGTCCTTATAGCTGGGTTTAGGGAATGCATGGGTGAAAATATATTTATAACATAGCAGACGTGCAGTAATAGTAGCATCATAAGGTTTCGAGGTGGTAGAGAGTAGGAGGTGTTTAATTCTATGGATGGGCTGGAGAGGGGCAATGGAATGGGGTGAGGTGAGGCCAGTGCTATGGACTGAATGTTGTAGCCCCCAAAACACATAGTTGAAGCCCTGATCCCCAAAGTGATGGTATTTGGATGTGGGGCGTAATTTGGTCATGAGAGTGGATTCATGAGCTGTAGTGATGGTTACACAATGAATGGGATTAGTGCTATAGAAGAAGAGATACAAGAGGGGTGACCCCTTTCTCTGCCATATGAGGATAAGTGCGAAAGCAGCTGTCTCCAAATCCAGAAGGGGGCCCTCACCAGACACCGAATCTGCTGATACCTTGATCTTAGACTTTTAGGCTCCAGAACCGTGAGAAATAACTGTTTCTTGTTTAAGCCCCCAGTCTGTGGTATTCATTATAGCAGCTGAACTGAGACCAGAAAATCTGAGCTGAATTTTGTGGGTTGTTTTTTTTTTTTTTAAGATTTTATTTATTTATTGGACAGAGAGAGATCACAGGAGGCAGAGAGGCAGACAGAGAGAGAGGGTGGGAAGCAGGCTCCCTGCTGAGCAGAGAGCCCAATGCAGGGCTCAATTCCAGGACCCTGGGATCATGACCTGAGCCAAAGGCAGACGCTTAACCCACTGAACCACCCAGGTGCCCCTGAGCTGAGTTTTGAGGATGAATAGAAGTTTTCCCGACAGATAAGGGAGGGCGGGCATGCGGGCAGAGGTAACACAGATGCAGAACCATGGAGATATGCAAGAGTGGGCTGTGTTTAGAGAACCACGATGCTGAAGCACAAAGTGTGAGGGGTCAAGTGGCAGGAAACAAGGCTGAAGAGGTAGTCCGGGGACAAGTGACAGAAGGCTGGAGGGCTTAGTGAGTTGTGCCAAGGAGCGGGATGCATGTGGGTAAGAACTGGAGGATTTTCAGGAAGGGGGAGGGAATTGGATTTCGATTTAGAAGGATCCCCAGGAGCCAGGGTGGAGGAGGGATGAGAGGGGAGGACGTAGAGTGAAAGACTCGCTAGAGGACTTTTGAAAGAGTTCAGGCAAGGACTGGTAAGAGCCTGAACTAAGGCAGTGAGTGAAGATGGGGCTGATACAGAAGAGACATTTATGGGCTAGAATGGACAACACATGGTTCCCAAGTAAAAGGCACCTTTATTTCTAATATTCAAATACTGTTGACACTTAAACTGTTGTTTGGTTGTAAAGATGCATAACAGTTTCCTGCCTCCCTGCTTGCCTCCTTGGGAGGCTGTAAGAGCTGGACAGGTCGCTACTCCGCCAGCCTTCTGCATCGCAGGAGGTATGCTCTGGGTGGGAGGTATTTCCTGTGGGGGGTGCCAGGAAAGGTCAGGAGAGGAGGACACAAAGCCCTCATAAGTCAGTCTTGGTTCTGCGTGTCCTCCCTCCCAGGCCTGGCTCACATCACTTACCCGAGCTGCAATCACAGGTCACGGAATTAAAGGAGGAAAGCTGAAGAAGCAATCGAAGGGAGGAAAGAAGCAAGTTCCCATGACTGAGGTTCCAACTAAAATGGGAAAATACTAGATTAGAAGCAAGAGGCGGAGGCCGAGGATCCTGGCTCATGCAACCATGACAAGTCACATCTTCCATCTGGATTTTCTATATAATATAAGAGCTTCGGACCGAGCAAATGACTCTCAGCAAAGGTTATTTAGGTGGGGAGAAAACTGTCAGGGGGCGCAGACATGTAGTGGAAACTTCTCACCTTCATCGTGCATTTCCCCTTCAAGAAGGCAATGCCAAAGAAGGAAGGCCCCAAGGCCAAGCTGAACCAGCAACTGCACAAGCATCCCAAAGGAACAGACATACTTGGGAGAAAAAAGACCTTAAGGCCCTAAAGCCAGAGAGTGGGTATAGTGAGGCAGGAGGAATGTGCTGCTCCCAGCAGGCCGGAACTTAGACTGGTCGGTGAGTGGGTAAGTTTAGGTGTGACTTTCCTACACAGCTTGCCTGGACAGGTATAGGGATGGAGTGGAGGGACTAGGTACACAAAGTTGCCAAAGGAAGGGAGACTGTCCTAAAGGGTCCCGTTACTAGCGTTAGCGTATGGAAGAGAAAGAGAAAGGATAGCCAGTTAAGGAGTAAGGGCTCTGCTCTGCAGGGCGAGACAACAGGCCTACCCTGAGCTAGCCCCTGATCTGAGAGACGTGAAGGGGGAAGATTTCAGAAGGCTTGATGAGGAAAGCAAAGGAGCACAGCACAAAGCAGTCAGAGATAATTATCTAATTATCTGTGAGGCTGGGAGGCACCCAGGGGAAGGAGGAGGAATTCGCATTTGCTGAGGGCCCGCTGTTTGCTGGAGGCACACTATGCTAGGCCATTTGCGTCTGTGATCTAAGTCTGCCAACAACCCTGTGAGATAAATATCTGAGGAGGAATGTACAGAGGAGGAAACTTCATTCATTTGTCCAACCACGCAACGCATTCATCTAATTTAGAATCTCTACCACTTCGCTAGATGCATTCTAGTGAGCAAAACAGACTTGATCTCTGACCACAAGGAGCATATAATAAAGGGAAATAAATACAATAATACCGGAACTGGTTGGCTCAGTCAGTTAAGCCTCTGCCTTCAGCTCAGGCTATGATCCCAGGGTCCTGGCATCAAGTCCCACATCGGGCTTCTTGCTCAGTGGGGAGCCTGCTTCTCCCTCTCCCACTGACTGCTGCTCCCCCTGCTTGTGCTCTCTTTCTGTCAAATAAATAAATAAAAGCTTAAAAAAATAAACAAAGAAAAATAAACTGCTAGGAAGGAAAGGAACAGAATACAGTCATCCAAAAAAGCAGGAAGAAACCTACTTTGATTGGATGATTAGAGAACACCTCTCTGAGAAGGTGATATTTAAGTAGATACCTGATGATTGGAAAGAAGCCAGCTATACATAACAGAGGAAAAAGCATTCCAGGCAGAAGGAAGAGCACTTAGTAAGAAGAGTTTGATAGCTAGTGTCACCCAACCAGTAAAGAAAGGGCTGGAGGGGTCCCTGGGTGGCTCAGTTGGCGAAACATCTGACCTTTGATTTCAGCTCAGGTCATGATCTCAGGATTGTGAGATAGAGCCTTCTGATGGGCTCTGCGCTCAGTAGGAAGTCCACTCGGAGATTATCTCTCTCGGCCTCTCCCCGCACTTGTGGGTGTGCTTTGGTACGTGCACTCGTGCTCTCTCTCTAAAGTAAGTCAATAAGTTAAAAAAAAAAAAAAAAAAGAGTTGGAATTTGAACCCAGATTCCCTGGTTCCAAAATCCTGACTGGAGTGGGGGAAGATGAGTAAGGCGGCTCTTTTACGTTTGTTTGTTTAAAGATTTTATTTATTTACTTAATTGACACAGAGACGGCGAGAGAGGGAACACAAGCAGGGGGAGTGGGAGAGGGAGAAGCGGGCTTCCCGCTGAGCAGGGAGCCCCGGGTAGGGCTCGATTCCAGGACCCTGAGATCATGACCTGAGCCAAAGGCAGATGTTGAATGACTGAGCCACGAGTAAGGCAGTTCTTTGAAGTGTTACTGAAAATAGCATCTCTAGTTGATTAAAATTCCAAAGTTTTACCAAAAGAGAGAGAGAGAGAAGAGAGAGAAGAGAAGAGAGGAAAGGAAGGGAAAAGAAGGGAAGGGAAAGAGGGGAAAAAAAAAGAAAAGAAGAGAAGAGAAAGGAAAAGAAAAAGAAAAAAAAAAGGAAAGAAAAAAGAAAAGAAAAGGCTAAATACCTCTTATTTTTTTCCACTCCAGTCTGCAGGAATCTCTTAGATGAGGAAGAGACATGTGCACAACGAATGTGATTTATTTAGACTTTCAAAAAGGTTGGCAAGGTTCTCAATGACTGGGGGAGGTATAATGAGAACTTCATTTAGACGGGGCTTTCCAGCTTGCAAAGCACTCTCATGTTCATTACACACAAACTCATTTAATCCTCAAAACAATTCTGTGAAGGGGACTCAGATTCACCAAATGCTTTTACAGTGCCCACCAGATGTCAGGTTTTATGAGAAGAGTTTCTGAGCACCTCCTCTGTGCTAAGAGCTATTCTGGGTGTGAAGTCACTCTGATGAGTAAGAATAGGGACAGTTCCAGCTCTCCCTGAGCTTATAGTCTAGTGGGAAAGAGAGACTTTAATTAAGTAATCTCATCTGTGGATGTAGAATAATTAGTAGTAGTATTTTGGGTTTTTAAAAAGATTTTATTTAATTTTAGAGAGAGCTCACGTGCAAGATAAGGGAGGGGCAGAGGGCGATGGAGTGGGGAAGAATTTCAAGCTGATTCCCTGCTGAGTGCAGAGCCTGATGTAGGGCTCAGTCTCATGACCTCTAGATCATGACCTGAACCGAAACTAAGAGTTGGATGCCTAACCGACTGAGCCACCCAGGTGCCTCTGGATATAGAATTATTATTGAAATAAGTGCCCACAAGAGAGGAAGAGGTTTTTAAGGGGGGGTACTTAAAAAGAAACCTGGTCCAGTCTGGGGGCTTGAGAGGCTTCCAGACAAGGGGGTGGTAACTCTTGAGCTAAGGTCTTAAGGATGAATAGGAGTTATTTAGGTGGAGGGGGGTGGAGGAGAGGCAGGGAGCGTGGCTCAAGAAGAGCCTTCCAGAACAGGAAGAGAGAAGGCAGTGTAACCAGAAGGGAGAGAAGATGTAAGATGAGGTGACAAGACTCTTGAAGGCCGGACCAAGCTGCACCCCATTGGCTGCTTAGGTAATCTGGTTTTTCTTTGGTAGAGGGATTTGACCCACATTTTGTGTAGAGGCCAGACTGGAAGGAGGCCAAAAAGGTGAAGAGTCCAGTTAACAGGCAATAATCCAGATAAGAATGATAAGACTCAGGCCAGGGTGAACTTTTCCAAAATCCCACAGCTAGTCAGTATCAGAAATACACAGAACCGGGCGCCTGGGTGGCTCAGTGGGTTAGGCCGCTGCCTTCGGCTCAGGTCATGATCTCAGGGTCCTGGGATCGAGGCCCGCATCGGGCTCTCTGCTCTCTCCTCTCTCTCTGCCTGCCTCTCTGCCTGCTTGTGATTTCTCTCTGTCAAATAAATAAATAAAATCTTTAAAAAAAAAAAAAAAAAAGAAATACACAGAACCTAGGCTGTATTTCCTTGCCCGGTGCTCTTCCTAGTAGTTTTGGTGGAGGGCAGTCTGAAACAGGGGGCCAGACTGGAGTGGGGTGAGGGGGGCATTCTTGCAGTTATGTGGCCTGGTATGGGGGAGTCAGAGCCCAAGCCAGTGAGGAGGGGATCCATGCAGAAGAGGCAGCCCTGAATGAGGAGTCAGAGCTCATGGAAAGAGAGAAGGGCATCTGCAAGGGGAAAAAGTAGGCTCGGGGATGGGAGATTGGCTCATACAGGGGAACTGATGAAACATATAAATACATTAATGAAAAAGGAAGCCAGCATTCTCACTGTCAGAGAACTACAGCTATAGAATGGGAGGAAATCAGACTGAACCCTGTGGTGGTGTTGGACTGAATTTAGAAGTACTGGTATGTCATATCTCTCTCTGTCTAGAGAGAGATTAAGTGAAGATGAATTTAGATGTAATGTGTGTATACATTATTATATTTATACAAATTCCCTCTGTCCCCCAAGAAGGTACAGGAGCAACCTGACCCCAATAGCAACACATACGTCTAGTGCACAACTCTTGCTTTCTGAATTCCATTTCTCACTAAAAAAAAAAAAAAAAAAATCAAGGCTCCTTGGAGGTACGTTCCAGAAAGCAGGCAGGTGATGGAAGAACAATGGGGATGTGTCATGGAAACACGGAAGCCAGTCTGAATGGGCTGCTACTTGCCAAATGCAGGAATAGCCTAAGCATTAAATTAAAGTTAGTAACAGTTTATTGATCCATTGACTAGACTAGGGAACCAAGAGTTCATACTGATATAAATGCATACATGAATATACTGAAAGTCTGATGGAATGGTAGACTCACAGTTTCAGAATTCCCCGCCCATAAAATACTTATTAGTTGAAAAAGGAGAAGAGGTAAACAAAGAAGAAGCCTGGCAGATATCACCTTAATAAACTAACTTAACTGGGTGCCATCAGGAATGGGACAAACTGAAAACATGTGCCAGCTTGCAGGATGGGGTGCGAACAACACAGACAGAGCCTGTCTTCTGACACTCTTGCCAAAGGGACATCGCTTGAGTCCAGCCATGAGGAGACTCAGAGAAACCCAGATTGAGAGTCGTTTTATAGAACACTTGGCCTTTAATCTTATAAGTGTCAGAGTCATACAGGTTAAGGAGCGGTTGAGAAACTATTCCAGAATGAAGGAGACGAAAAACACATGGCAGCAAAATGAAAAGCGTGATTTTGAACTGTATCCTTCTGTTCTCAAGGTGTGATTGGGACGACTGGCGACGCATGAACGGGGTTGGCTTAGTAGATGATGGAAGACGATAGTAGACGATGGTTGTACAGTGGATACATGGAGAATGTCTAGGAAATGCATCAGGCAAGCAACTTACTCTCACGTAGCTCAAGAGGTTCTGTGTACTGCATTTCCAACAGTTTTGCTTTTTAAAAGTTTGCTTTTTAAAAAATAGCGTGGCTATGAAGATGGAAAAAGTGGTTGGAAAGTAACTAAGATGCTGCAGGTCTCAAAAATGTTAATTCCCCTCCAAGATGTTAACTCTCTTCTTGTAGCAACCGCCATGTGGGATGGAGCTCTGCCGAGTCTGCGTTCCCACTCTCATCCACGGCATGAGAAATACAGTTCTTTTCCCCTCTCCCTCCATAGGAGCAGGTTTCTATAATCCCGTTTGAACCATGTGAGCCTGACACAAAGGTAAAGGTAAACAGTCAACACAACTCTCTCTTCTAGGAATTTAACACTGGAAATCAGATACTAATTATTTCTTCTACCTTCCTTGAACCTGGAGAACATGAAAATTCCATGGAAATTCAGCTACATCTGATATTTTAGGGTAGCTGTCTTCTGTGGTGGGCACAGGGCAGAAAAACCTGGTCTGCAGAGAGGGTGAATAAAGCAGATGCAGAGATAGAAGCTGGGACAAGACACAAGGACTGAGAGAGAGAGAGAGACTGTTACACCATTCTGGTTCTAAGACCTCCTGAAGCCTCGATCCCCCTGGAACACTCCAGTGTCGTAATAAATGTCCTCCTTTTCCTTAGGCCAGCTAGAGTGGAGTTCGGTCAGTAGGAACCGAAAGTTGACATCTGCTGCCCCAACTTGTGCCAAACTTTACGGCAACACTGCTCTTTTATAAAAGGCTATCTTGGAGCCACTACCAAGTCTGTACCCTTTGGCCACTGATTGATCCCCATAGAGTACTCCTTAAGGGACCGGGGTCGGGGTGGGGGGTCCCCAGGTCAATTCACTTACCAAGGCTTGCCTCGGCCAACAGCAGGTAAGCAGGGACAAGCTCTACGGAACTCAGGCCATGCACATTCATGCGGAAGCGAAGTGAGTGCAAAGCTGCGGGAACAGCAGCTGCATGTTTTCCTTCAAAGAGGTATTTCTGGGCTACGGTGTAGCAGAATTCAATCAAATGCTTCTGTGGAAGAAAAAACTAGACCATCTGAGACCGTGTAAAGCAAAAAGGCGCTGGCGGGCACAGGTACACTTGGGCTAGGGCCACAATCTCATGAGCTGATTAAGGGCACCTAGTTAACCTGCTTGTACTAAGGTGGACATAAGACCCCAAATAGGTGAAATAAAAAGGGAAACCTGGGTTGTGAGCTCCTCGAGGTCCAGGAATAAATGTCTTTTCACCTTGGCTCATTGATCAGCATAAATGAGAGCTCAGTATAAAGTTATTAAATAAATATTATTCTTGTGTTTGTAATAAAATTGTAGTTTAGCAAAACTATCATATCTCCAGATATTCTAAAACTTTCTGACTTTCTATTTGAGTTATAATTTTGAGAGAAACTTCTTCTCTTTCTTTCTGGAATTATCTTGCTTTCCAAGTATCAGAAAGAATGTCGACTCTGCATTGCTTCAAAGCCTTTCTCAAAAAAAAACAAAAAAAAAATTTTTTTAAAGATTTTATTTATTTATTTGACAGAGAGAGATCACAAGAAGGCAAAGAGGCAGGTGTGGGTGGCTGGCAGGGGGCGGGGAAGCAGGCTCCATGCTGAGCAGAGAGCCAGATGTGGAGCTTGATCCTAGGACCCTGAGATCATGACCTGAGTTGAAGGCAGAGAGGCTTTAACCCACTAAGCTACCCAGGCACCCATAATAGAAGTTTTTAAATCTCCTTTATGAATTCATCAGTGTATTCATACACCATTTTTTTTTTTTTGCCTCCTACGCTCTTATCAACATACTTGGCATATATGGACGTTATGGCCGAAACTCGTATGTGGAAGCCCTCATACTTCAACCCTTATTACCTGAGAATGTGAATTTGGAGAGGGAGCCTTACAGAGGTGAGTAAGTTAAAATGAGACCATTAGGGTGGCCCCTGATCCAATTTGGAAGAAATTCAGACACCAGGGATGCACCTGCCCTCAGGAAACCAAACCTGCTGACACCTACCCTTGACCTTGGACTTCGACATTCCTGTCCTTTAAGCCATTGCGTGGAGTAACGCCATTTGTTACAGCAGTCCTCGGAACTTAATACAGTAGGTATTCAGTAACTACGTGGAGAACAACTGACTGAGGACATAAAGGCATAAAACCAAGTCTCTGTCCTCAAAGAGGTTCTGGTTTGGTGATCCCGATGAGGGACACCCTTTGTCTGGGGCAGACCCTGAGCTCAGCCTGTCCCAGCCCTGCAGGACCCACCTGCCGCTGCTGCAGCTGCTGGAGGCCGTGCCGCCGCTCCTCCTCTGAGTTGTAGAAGGGCATGGAAGTGCGCAGCGGAATCAGCAGCTGACATATCTTCTCATGGATGCTGTTCCAGTCAGCTCTTTGATGAACCACACCACTGACAACGAAAACACCGACTTCGTTATCTTTCCCTTTGGCCTGGCCTGAGATTCTAGCAGCCTACTGGCCTTGCCCTAAAAACTAGAAAAGGCAGGCCAACACCTAACAGGCAGGGAACCCAAAGCCCTTTCTGACTCAAATCTCTCCTTTTACATGTGGTTCTGTGGTGGTGTAACGACTAGTGGGGGTGGGAAGCCGCTGTCTCTTCAGGCACAGGTCACAATGAAGTTACAAAGGCACGTGGTGACGCTGTGGGTGATCTCCTCTTCCGCTTCGTTAATAACCTTGTTCTAAGGCCATTTTCAGAATCTCTGGCCATCACAGCTGATGGAAGTGAGGGTCTTTTATTTGGGGAAGGAAGAGCCTCTTGCTGAGGCTCTAGAGATGTTCTCCAGGAACGAGTGCCGCTGTGTGGTGTGGCTCCAGAGAGCACCACTGACACTGTCTCCTCTGCTCCAGGGGGCACCCTCACAGGAACACGCTAGGAATGATCCCCAATCCCAGCGGGGCAGCAGGGCAGCTTTTGCTAGTAACTACTCAACTTTTTGAGAACAAAACAAAAGCTATTCTTTCAAAGATAAGGGAGCAGAGGAGTGGAGAGCTCAAGTCGTTACTGTAAGCCTGTACTCCGGAGCCAGCTAATTTTTAGCTCTCCAGAGGGAAACACGGTGACAGCTTGGTAGGGAGCTTTTCTGAGTTTTACATACAGATTTAGTATTTTTAAATATGTTATTGGACAGGACCTCAGTCCTACAGAGAATCCACTCCCACTCCTTAAATACCTGCCGCTATGACTGATTCCCACATCTATTACCCGATCCTGACCCTTTCTCCAATTACTTTTTTACACTTTTAAATCAATACCTAACTCAAATACCATAGAAAATTCACCATTTCAAAATATAATTTAAATTTAGTGGTTTTGAATACATTCACAAGGTTGTAAAAGCATCACCCTGTCTAACTCCAGAACAATGTCATCACTCGAAAAAGAAACTCCATTTGCTCTAGCTGGTTCTTTCTTTTCTCCACCCACTGGTGCTCAGAAGCCAGAGATGTACTTTCTCTATGTATTTGCCTGTTCGGGACATTACTATTAATGGAAACAGACAACATGTGACCCTCTGTTTCTGGTTTCTTACCAAAGTTCCTCCCATTTCATCGCATATATAAGTATTACATTCTTTTGTACGGCTGAGTAAATATTCCACTGTATGGCTGTACGTTCACCCACTCATCAGTTGGGGGGTATTTGAGTTGTTTCTATTTTTGGCTATTCTGAATAATGCCGCTATGAACATTTGTGTATAAATTTTTGTGTGAACACGCTTTCAGTTCTCTTGAGTATATACCTAAGATTGGAATTGTTGGGTCATATAGTAACTCTATGTTTAACTTTTTGAGGACTGCCAAACTGTTTTCTACAGAGGCTGTACCATTCTACAGCACAGCAGCAATACAAGAGGGGTTCACTTTTTCTGTATCTTTGCCAGCACTTGTTATTCTCGTTTTTCACTACAGCCATTTTAGTGCGTGTGAAGTGGTTTCTCATTGTGGTTTTATTTTGTATTTCCTTAATAACTAATAACTTTCAGCGCCATTTCATGTGCTTATTGGTCATTTGTATATCTTCTTTGAGAACTGTTTATTCAAATCTTCTGTCCATTTTTAAACTGGGTCTTTTATCTTCTTATTGTTGAATTTTAAGAGTCTTTTACATATTCTAGATATAAAATCCTTATCCGGTATATGATTTGTATTTTCTCCCATTCTGTGGGTTGTCTCTTCACTTTCTTGATAATGTTCTCTGATGCACAGAAGTTTTAAATTTTGGTGGAGTCCAACTAATCTATTTTCTTTGGATCCTTGTGATTTTGATGTCATAGCTAAACTGTTGCCTAATCCCAAATCACACAGATTTCCAACTATGTTCCCTTCTGAAAGTTTTGCTTTTAGCTCTTGCATTTAGCCCTTTCTATGGTGAAAGGGAGGAGTCCAAATTCATTCTTTTGCATGTGGCTATGCAGTTATCCCACCATCATCCAGAAGGGACCCTTCTTTTACCAGTTGAATGGTCTTGGTACCCTTGTTGAACATCTAGTCACCATAAATATACAAGCATATTTCTGGACTCTCAGTTCTAGTCCATTCATCTATATGTCTATCCTTATGCCACTACCACAGTCTTCATTAGTGCCTCTTTGCAGTAACACTTGAAATTGAAAAGTATCAGTACTCTAGCTTTGTTCTTTTATTTTTTAAAAAAGATTTTATCTATTTTTTTGACAGAGAGAGATCACAAGTAGGCAGAGAGGCAGGCAGAATGAAAGGGGGAAGCAGCTCCCTGCTGAGCAGAGATCCCAATGTGGGGCTCGATCCCAGGACCCTGAGACCATGACCAGAGCCGAAGGCAGAGGCTTAACCCACTGGGACACCCAGGGACCCCGCAGCTTTGTTTGTTTTTTTAAGATTTTATTTATTTATTTGACAGAGAGAGAGATCACAAGTAGACATAGAGGCAGACAGAGAAAGAGAGAGAGAGGGAAGCAGGCTCCCTGCTGAGCAGAGAGCCCGATGTGGGACTTGATCCCACGACCCTGAGATCATGACCTGAGCTGAAGGCAATGGCTTAACCCACCACTGAGCCACCCAGGCATCCCAGCTTTGTTCTTTTAAAAGACTTTTTAGCTCTTCTGTGTATTTTGTCTTTTCATTTAAATTTTAGGATCAGTGTGTCCATTTATACAAAAAAGAGTTTTGATAGGAATTGCATTGAATCAATAGATCAATTTGAAATTTGAAGTGTTATTATCTTACTATTAAGTCTTCTAAACTATGAATATAGAATATCTTTCCATTTATGTAGGTCTTTAATCTCTTTCAATTTTTTTTTTTTTTTTTTTTTTTTTTTTTTTTTTGTTTATGTCTTTTATCTTTTTTTTTTTTTTTTTTTTTTTTTTTTTTTTTTAGTTTTCAGTGTATAGGTCTTGCCCTTCTTTGGTTAAATTTATTTATTTATTTATTTTGATGCTATTGTAAATGGAATGGCTTTCCTAATTTCATTTTCAGATTGTTCACTGTTAGCATGTATAAATATAACTGAGTTTTGCACATTGATCTTGAATTCTGTAACCTTGCTGAATTCGTTTATTAGCTCTAATAGTTCGTTGTGCTTTTTTCACAGGTTCTTTAAGGATTTCCCTACAGAAGATCATGTCATCAGCAAAATAGAAGTACTTTTACTCCTTCTTTCCCAAGCTGGATGTCTTTTATTTCACTGTCTTGCCTAATTCCCCCAACTAGATTTTTAGAAGTATTGAATAGAAGTGATGAAAGCAAAATTCTTGTCTCATTCCTGATTTTAGGGGGGAAAACTTTGTCTTTGATCATGAATTATGTTAGTTTTGTATTACCCTCTAGGTTATTCATAGATACCTCTTACCAAGTTATGAAAGTTCCTTTCTATCCCTAATTTGTTTTTATCACAAAGGGTACTGGAGTTTATCAAATATTTTTTCTGTATCTATTGAGATTATTATGCGGTTTTTATCTTCTGTTAAGATGAAGTCTTAAATTGGTATTAGTATGTTCAGCCAACCTTGAATTCCTGGGAGAAACGCCACTTGGTCATGAAGTATAATCCTTTTTATATGCTGTTGGATTTGGCTTGCTAGTATCTTGTTGAGGACTTTTTGCATCCATATTCACGAGGGATATTGATCCGTAGTTTTCTTTTCTTGTGATGTTTTTGTCTGGTCTGGTATAACACTGGCCTTACATAAAATGAGTTGGGGATTTTTTCTTCCTCTTCTATTTTTTTGGAAGACTTTTTGAAGGATTGGTAATAAATCTTTTTTTTTTTAAGATTTTATTTATTTATTTGACAGATAGAGATCACAAATAGGCAGGCAGAGAGAGAGGGAAGCAGGCTTCCCGCTGAGCAGAGCCCAATGCGGGGCTCCATCCCAGGACCCTGGGATCATGACCTGAGCCGAAGGCAGAGGCTTTAACCCACTGAGCCATCCAGGCACCCCGGTAATAAATCTTTTTAAAGTATTTGATAGAATTCACCACTGAAGTCATTTGGTCCTGGGCTTTTCTCTGTGGGAAGTTCTTGATTGCTAGCTACTCTTTAATATCTGAGATCTACTCAGACACTCTTTTTCTCCTGAGTCAGTTTTGTAGTTTGTGTCATATTAGGAATATATTTCATCTAGGTTTTCTAATTTGTTGGCATACAACTGTACATAGTATTCTCTTATAATCTTTTATTTCTGCAAAGTTGCTAGCAATGTCCCTACTTCCATTTCTGAATAATAGTAATTTGGGTGTTCTGTTCTTGGTCAATCTAGCTAAAGGTTTGTCAATTTTGTTAAGCTTTGGTTTTGTTGATCCTCTATTGCTTTTCTATTCTCTATTGCACTTATCTCTGCTCTAATCTTTTATATTTTCCTCCTTCCACTAGCTTTGTGTTGAGTTTGCTTTTCTTCCACTAGTTTCTTAGTGTGGAAGGCTAGGTTTGAGATCTTCCTTCTTTTATAATGTATGTGTTATAGCTAGAAATTTCCTTCCGAGTGCTGCTTTCACTGCATGCTGTATGTTTTAATATTTGTGTTTTTGTTCTCATTTCATCTCAAAAGCATTTTCAAATTCCCCTTGTAATTTCCTTTTTTGCCTACTGGTTGTTTAAAACAGTTATTTCCAGGTATTCATAAATTCCTCACATTTCCTTGTTATTGATTAATGTCATTCCACTGTGGTTCCAGAACATACTTTGTATAATTTCAATCCTTATAAATTTACTGAGACTTGCTTTATGGTCTAACACATGGTCTATCCTGGAGAATGTTCCATATGTGCTTGAGAAGAATGTATATTCTGCTGTTGGTGGTGGTGTCTTATAGACATCTGTTAGGTTTAGTTGGTTTATAGTGTTGTTGAAGCCTCGTATCGCCTTTCTAATCTGTTCATTATTGACAGTGGAAAACTGGAAAAAGTTGAGGTGTTCAACTATTATTTATTTCTCCCTTCAGTCTGACAGTTATTACTTCATGCATTTTGAGACTCTGTTGCTGGATACATAAATCATGAGTTTTTGCATTTCTTTTGCCTACTGTATATTTTTACTCAAATGTGCTTAAGTTAACTGTTTGATTCCAATTATACATATTCTAAAACTGGTAACAATAACCAAGCACAGGGTCAGCAAAGTTTTTCTGTTAAGGGCCTAACAGTAAATATTTTAGGCTTTGAGAACTACATGGTATCTGTTGCAAAAATTCAACTCTTTTGGTGTAGCAGAAAAGCAGTCATAGACAACATATACTTTTGTTCAAGCACTCTCTCTCCTTCCTTATTCTGGGACAACAGAAATGGAATAAAGTGTGTGCATGTATATGTGTGTGTATATATAAATATAAATATAATATATATACATATATAAGTAAATATATTTTTATAAATATAATAGCATAATAAATATATTTTATATATATATTTTAAACAAACAAGCAGGGAAGAGGGTCAGAGAGAGAGGAAGAAGCAGAATCTCTGCTGAGCAGGGAGCCTGACATGGGGCTTGATCCCAGGACCCTGAGATCACGACCTGAGCTGAAGGCAGACACTTAACTGACTGAGCCACCCAGTCGTCACTGAAGTATTTTTTTCATAAACTGCAGCTGCTATCACAGAAATGATAAAACCATTAAATTTTTTTAAATAGAGAATTATTGTAAACAAATCCATAAAAGCACTTAACAGCCAGGATATAGAAATAGTTGAGTTCCATAGGGTATTTATTAAATAAGGGCTTCTTGAGTAATTGTGTGAGCAATGGAAATAGTACTTAACTACCCAGACTTTTGTTCCACTGAGAGCATTTGACGTATCTTGCTTTTCCAAATAAAATGAGCATTATTTATATATGCATGAGCTCTTTCCTTATTCATTTTATTTGTTTCCCTATTTGTTATTTCCTTAGTCATCTGCCCCACCCCTAACACCCAACACAGGGTCATGCATAAAGGAGCTGAAAAATGATGCTTTCAGTCAAGGCTCACGATCAAGTAGCTTGTGAGCCAAATGTGCTTTGTTTGGCTATTATCCTGTTTTTAAAACTGAATTTAGATGTTATTAAGCAGGACATTCATTCTGCAGTTTACCACAGATCCTACTGTCTCCTACTAATGAGTACCACTTCACTGCTGTTTTCTCTTCCTGGCCAGTGAAAGCATTTTAATTTGTGCCCCGTAAGTTCAATAAAAGGAAAACTTTTTTCAAATTACTCTTATCTATATGCTATGATTTGCTCACCTATAGTACAAGCCTCTTTTACCATCTGTAATGTTTCAGTGTGTACTTTAATAAAACCATCCTTTCTTACAAATGTTCAATTCCCTGGCAACATTCTCACAATCCAATACAGAACAATATGTGTAAGATTACAGAGTGTATAAAACAGATATACGGACAGGAGAAGAAGATAAGGAAATTGATCAAAATGTCAGGTTATTAATCTCTGGGTTGTGAGATTATGGATTACTTCTCTTCTTTATTTTTTATATTTTCAAGTTTTCTATGGTGAGCATGAGTTACATTTACAACGGGGAAAGAAACTCTTTTGCAGAAAAAGGAAAAAAAAATTTCACAAATTCCAAATGACTGTCTTTCCTGCTCCTTAAATGGGAACAAGAAGAATATTGAGTGCCAACTTGGTCGCAGGCATGATGCTACATGCTTTACATTCAACCACAAAAACCTTGTGGGGGAGGAGTATTAAAGCTCCCATTTCTGAGATATAGAACAATTACCTCAGCTTTATTTTATGGAAAAATCCTGAAATTGCCAGGATACAAGGATAGAGAAATCTGGAGAAAAGAGGCAGGGTGGGGTGGAGGGAGAGGAGAAGGCCTTAAAGAGAATTAAAAGCAGTGAAAGAGAAGAAAGGAAATAATGGTGGATAAGGGCATAGGAAATAATGATTTATTTAAGCATTCATCAAAAATTTAGTTTCAACTATTTTAAGACACTTTGCAAGAGACTGTAGGTTATACACAGATGGGTATGATGCAGATCATAAGACAGCACATGAATGGCCGTCCTTCAATATGCATTCAATGTAATACCCTGCATTAACGGAACACAATAAAATTGACCTAACACACTTGCCGACAACTGAAATGAAAAAGGGAAATAAGAGTCAACCGAGAGTACAGAGCGAGAGGAAGAAGGAATTATTTCTGGGTGTAGGGATGAAGGTGAGGGAAAGAGGTAGAAGGTCATACCAGCCAAAGGACTCCAATCTCTCCATTGAGTGCCAGGGCTGTACATGAAGTTGTTCACTAGCCATCTCTTCCAAGTGACTTGAAGACCCTCAAACTCTGTATCCCCAACCCAATCCATCACCCACCACCATATCTCTCTGTGTTAATAGGTTTACTATCCATTCAGAAGTTTGCTTATTCAACAAATGATCACTGAGTGCCTGGAATGTGGACCAGTAGGTTCAGTAAAAGATAGATATTACACAAGCAATCACAAAATACAGAAGTACAGGAAAAATGAAGAAAAGGTGAGACAGAAAAATAAGCGAAGTGTATTTTCGGAAAGACCTCTCTGAAGAAATAACGTTTTTTTGTTTTGTTTTTTTTTTTAGAAATAACATTTCTGAGAACTGAAGGATGAGAGGGCTCCAGGAATATCTGGGGTTGAAATGGATGTTCCCAGTAGTGAGGACAGCCTAGGCAAAGAAACGGAGGGAGGAAAGGACTTAGGAAATCAGAACTGAAAGAAAACCTCTGTAATTGCATCAAGGAAGAGAGGATGAGTGTGGTAGGAGATGCAGGTAGAGAGCTGACCAGTGCTTTATAGTTTCTCCTACAAACTCTGAATTGTATTCTAAATGCACTGAAGAAACAGCAAAGAAAACACAGATGCCATCCCTCCGTTCATGGGATATACAGACCTAGTTGGAATACAAACTATTAAATGACTGATTTCAATCTGTGTCACAAGTTTTAGGATAGGGAATATATAGAGAGCGGTTGAGAGCACTGAGGACACTTAATTCAATCTGAGGAGTATATTCACTCTCCACTGGGACCACTGCAACAAATTCTTGATCATTTTTGCAGCCTTCAGGGTCTACCTGAATTTATCTTCCACACTGCTACCTGTCATCTTTCCTTAACACAAGTGAGAGCCTGTCAAAACCTCCCAGAGGATAAATTCCAAACTTCTTGACCTCATGTCACCATGTGGCCCTAACCTCTGTCTTCTTGGTTTAAACTCTTCTTCCTACCTATCACAATGGTTTTTAAACTTTCTTTTTAGTAAGAAATATTTAATCATTACAAACACCACATAAAACACTAGAAAGTTTCAAGAAACAATTCAAGTAGGATTACTGTGATACTTTCTATTTTATTCTACTTTTTCCCCTAAAATGTTTGTTGATTTATTCTTGACCTGCTCCTGGGTCTAGTCTGCAGTTTGAAAATCAGTGACTGCTTCTTCTTCCACTACTACTTTCTCTACTTCAGCTCTGAACAAACTGTTCTTTCACCGTTTACCGAAGCAGACCTGGAGGCCAGGAGTACCCTGCCCTTCTTTCTTCGTTGTTCATTCACCTAGCAATTTCCTACTGATCTTTCAAGAGTCATCTCAAACATTATTTATTCAGAGAACTTTTCCAGATATCTGCCCCAGTCACCATGCTTCCATCCTCTGAGGTCCCAGGAAACAGCACAACCTGAGTAACAGTACTTGTCACGCAGGGTCTATATAATGACTTCAAAAACAAGATAGTCCGCTCTGGACTAGGTTTCTGGACATCAGCAACTTAGCTGTTTATCTCCGGTCCCACGTAGGGTCTGATTGGAAGCAAAAGTCAGGGGATGTTAGGTTGAATAAATGAAAACTCACCTCCCCACACTCTCAGCACCGTGGCTGCGCACTTCTGGTTATTCCTCAAGCACACCAATCTGCCCTCCAGAGCCTTACTCTACCTCCAGCACTTCCATCCCGAGCTATTCCTACTTTTTATCCTCAAATCAGTATCTACCCTTAGGAAGGCCATCCGTCCAAACTCCCAACACATTTCCTTTGTCTTCACAGCATTTTTGACTCTCTAAAATGATCTTTCCTTTTTGTGAATTTGTTTACTTATCTATCTTCCGCATGGGTATGTTAGATCTTTAAGGGGTACAGATCACCAAGTATTCCTCCAGTAACTTCGGCTGCTAGAACAATGCATAGCGCACAGAAGATGGTCAACAAAACCTCAGGTAGCCAATGGGTCAGTGGGAGAAGAGGCAGACAGAGAAATCTGTCCCGAAACCGCCTTGAGGGCTGCCCGGCAGAGCCGATGCTACAGCTCAAGCAAGGCACCCAGGTGCCACATTTCAGGGCCTACCAGTAGTAAGTGACCGTGCAGGCCGTGCACACCCGCTCGGCCGGGGCTTCGCACACCTCGCAGCAGAGCCGGCGCCCCTTGGGCACCGCCAGCGGGTAGATGATGTCCATCTTGCAGCCAGCAGTGTCGGTCTCCAGGACGGTTGTCCGGCTAGGACACGCCGGACGCCGGCGTCACGTGACCGCCATCGGGCTGCCTCGTTCCCAGGATTTCAAGCGCAGGGGGGAGGGGCGTGGCTCCACTGACATCTAGAGTGCATATGTGGGGTTAAACAACAACAACAAACAAACAAACCAAAACATAAAATTCCTCCCCGTAAGTCCCGAGGTTAAATGGCCGGGCAGTCGGACTCCGGTGGAATCTAAGTCCTGAAAGGCCGATACGGCGGCCGATAAGAGGCAAAAATGGCCAGTTCTCTATCCGAGGAGGAAACGAACATAACGGAAGGTGGCCCTCCAGACGCCCGCCTAGCGGACAGCTCTTCAGTCAGCTCAAGGTCACCTCTGGGAGGCCGTGGGGCAGAAACTGCGCACAACCCCACAGCAGAGGAAGCCGGCGCCGGCGCACGGCGTGTAGGGGAAGCCCCGCCCCCTCCCTAGTGCGGCTGCGCGGGGCCCGGGATTCGGGCAGGGCCGCGGCGCCGCGGGCAGCGGAGCGTGCGCGAGTGCGGGCGCGCCCCGGGACTGATGGCGGAAGTGGACCTGGTCGCCGAGTTTCCCAAACCTGCGAATGCTGCGCGCTATGCCGAGGTTATGGGTCGCTTCGTCGCCCGGCTGGGCGCGCAGGGCCGGCGAGTGGTGTTGATCACGTCCGGCGGCACCAAAGTTCCCCTGGAAGCCCGGCCAGTGCGCTTTCTGGACAACTTCAGCAGCGGGCGGCGCGGCGCTATCTCGGCCGAGGCCTTTCTGTCCGCGGGTTACGGGGTCTTGTTTCTCCACCGCGCTCGTTCCGCCTTCCCCTTTGCCCACCGCTTCCCGCCCCAGACCTGGCTGTCGGCGCTGCGGCCCTGCGGCGCAGCCCCTTCGGGCTTGCTGAGCCTGGAGGCCGAGGAGAATGCACTTCCGGGCTTCGCGGCTGCTCTGCGGAGCTACCAAGAGGCTGCAGCGGCCGGCACCTTCCTGGCCGTGGAGTTCACCACTTTGGCGGACTATTTGCATCTGCTGCAGGTTGCGGCCCAGGCGCTCAATCCGCTGGGTGCGTGCGTTTAATAGGAGTTCAGGGTTTCCTGCAGGCAGAGCCTTTTTCCCCAGACACTTTCCCCCCAGACACCTTTGCCCTCACCTTTTCATTACCCGCAGTCTAACGGCCGGGCAGCCTGAGTTGAAAGGAGCTGATCCCATATCCCACTCCGATTTATTACACCCTGTGCTTCTCTCTGCAGGCTCTTCTGCGATGTTTTACCTGGCTGCGGCCGTGTCAGATTTCTATGTTCCTGTCTCAGAAATGCCTGAACACAAGATCCAGTCATCTAGGGGCCCACTGCAGGTGATGGGCGCTTCTCTTCCAGAGATCCGATCCCCTATAATCAGTCTTGGGTTAATTTCCTCTTGATCTGGAGATGGCCTTTCTGCATTCCATATGTGATAGGCCCTAGGGATACAGATGAATAAGACACCGCCCTCCCTCAAGAACCTCACAATCTAGTGAGGGAGCTGGATACAGACATAATTACAGTACAGAGTGATAAATGCTCTAGTAGAGGTACGTACAAAGTGAAGTCAGAGTATGGGGTGAGTGAATCTTGGGGAAGTCAAGGAAGGCTTCTTGGAGGAGATGACATAAACTGGGTTTTAAAAAGATGTACTGAGAGTATAGCAAACAAAGTAGGGAAGGTCATTCCAGAAATAGTACAAATTGGAATTTGGAAATGAACAGTGTGCTGTGAAATGAAGTTGTTCGATAAGGTTAGAGAGCAGGGAGAGAGGGGCACAAGGTGGGTGGGCAGACCGAGGAGAGCTTATTTCGTAGAAGATTTTGCATTCCTTCTTAAGTAGCTTGGACTTCATCCTGTGGAGCTAAGGAAAACAAGTAGGCGAATGAGATAAACTTTTTGTTTGAAAAGAATATTCTAGCATCAGTATGAAAGGTGAATTAGAGAGTAGTGGTTGCAGGTTAGGTGACGATTGCTGTAGTTTAAGCAAAGGGTATGGAGTGGCTAGTGGTGTGGTTGAGATCTTGAGGTGATCTGGCATACTGGAACCTGAGACAATTCTTAATCATTTATGTTCAAGCAGAATTTAAATAGGAGAAACTACCTGTGAGACACTTGCTGACTTTGTAGGACACTTCATTTGTTCATTTCTGCAACAGATACTTATTCAGTGCCTACTATATGCCAAGTACTGTAGTAGGACCTGGAGATAAAGCAGTGTTAAGAAACATACTGTGCCCTTAGTTGCATACATTCTTCAGAGACTGTAAATATGTCAGATGCATATTATGTTAGGTAATGAAAAATAGTAAGCAGAAAAATTAAGTGGGGAATGGGAATATAATCCCTCTCACTGCTTGCTAACTTTCTGAAATCCTGATATTATCAGAGTAATTTCACACTTTGAAAATTTTGGGAGATTTAATTTATCCTGTATTTTTAAAAAAGATTTATTTATTTATTTATTTGACAGAGATATCACAAGTAGGCAGAGAGGCTGGCAGAGAGAGAGGGGGATGCAGGCTCCCCACTGAGATCCCAATGGTGGTGGGGGGGGGTGGATCCCAGTACCCTGAGATCATGACCGGAGCTGAAGACAGGGTTAACCCACTGAGCCACCCAGGTGCCCCTCTCCTGTGTATTTTAGTTCTTTCTTGAAAGAACACAAACCAACTCAGCATTCTTAGATGGTATCAAGAATGGTATAGTAGGAATTTTGATCAAGTGAAAATGAAATCCGTTCTCTTTCTTCAGTGCTAAGATATGAGTGACAGTTTTTAAATGGAGTCCAGTAGCCATTCTACTGGTACAAGGAATGTTTTAGGTTAAGAGATTTAAAAACCCAGCATTATACTTCTGCCAAAGTTAATTTGCATTATGGATTTGTGTGAATCGATTAGTTTATTTGAGTCTTTGGTTTAAAATAAGGGGAATACTTAAGAAAATATAATGCTATTTTTCAGAGCTCAGTTAATGGTGATGAGGGTAGTAGGGCAAGGTTAATTCATAAGACATGATTTGTCTCAGAATTTGTATGAAGCCTTGGAATTAGGTATTCTTATTATGGAGGGTTATCCTTCGCTTACAGAACCAAGGCTTCTAAGCTAAGCATTTAAAATGCTCTGAAAAGTTTGACAATAAAAAATCCCACTTAAATTTGACATCGCTAGAAATCTGAGTCCCTGCTTCCTTAGTTTCCCATGAGACTGACCTACTAGATATTGACCTTTGTTTGCTTATTAAGCTTTTCTTTTTCCAATACAGATAACAATGAAGATGGTGCCAAAAATGCTTTCTCCTTTGGTTAAAGACTGGGCTCCCAAAGCATTTATAATTTCCTTTAAGTTGGAGACTGACCCTTCCATCGTAATTGATCGTGCACGGAATGCTTTGGAAGTTTATCGACATCAAGTGGTGGTGGCCAATAGCCTTGAGTCACGACACTCCTCTGTGGTTATTTTAACGAAAGACTCCGAAACCAAGATATTGCTATCAGAGGAAGAAGTAGAAAAAGGCATAGACATAGAAGAGAAGATAGTGAGTGATCTTCAGTCTCGACACACAGCTTTTATACATGACAACTGAAGTTAAAAGCCTTTGTAGGATCAAAAATTGTTCAGTGGGAAAAAAATTGTTCAGTGAATCAGGGCGTATATTCTAAGTGGTAAAAACAAGTACTTTGCTTTCATGAAGACAAAATATGAAGGGAAAGAAACAGTGAGTGGTATGCAGGTGAAGGTAGTTTGGTATTTGTCTATTAAAGGTCATTTCATACACAATAAGGATGAAAACAAAAACAAAGCAATTATGACCAAACCACCTGACGCACTTACCTGATTATCACCTGGATTTTGAAAATGAACACGAGCTGTTCGTCACCTTTAGAAAAAGAGCTTATTGGGAATTATATTCCCCAGCGTGTACATGTGAGGCCTGAATATCAACCTTCTTCATACTATGAGAAGGATTATGGATGCATGAATGGCCATGCCTTAAAGATCAAATATTTCTTGATGCCTACTATGTGGTAGGCCCTGAGGATTATGAGGATTAAAACGATGAATAAATATGTCTGGGAAATGGGTGTATGAAAAATAAAGTGCAATAAAGCGTGTGCCCAAAAGCCAACATGATGGAAATGATGTTTTTTGGGAATTTATCGAAGGGGAGTACAAGAGAAGGACACTTCCCTTAAGATAGGTTACCTTTAGAATGATGAGCTTCCCATACATTTACTTTTTGCTCCTTTTCTTAGGTTGACTCTCTATTTGAGTTAACAGTTTACCTTTCAAATATTTTATAATTGTGCTTAATGGAAACTTGGCTTCTACCTGGGGCAAGGAAGGGGCCTATTTGTGATTTCTGCCCTGAGGGAAGCTTTACTATATGGTAAGGAGGAGAGGCTTTGGAGCCATCTCAGCCAAGCTGGGCCTTTCGAGCTGTATCACCTATTAGTTTTGTAAGCTCAGACTCATGACTTAATCTCAAGTTATTCATTTATGAAATAGAGATAATAAACCTCTCTGCTGAATAGTGCCCTTTGTTGTGAGGCTTAAGTAAAACAGTGAAGATACAGCATTAGTCATCTGGTGTCTGGCATGTAAATTTTTTAGCTGCACATAAATTTTTCTCAGCAAGGCAGTATTCTGATGGTGCCTTGCATGATCCCTGAATTCTTGAGTTTTCAAAGCTTCTGTTACTGTCCTGGGCTTTGGGTTGGGAGTGCATGAGAAATGTGGCTCAGAAAAATCCCCTAAATGATCTGTAGGATGGTCCAGAGTGCATGTTGAGAAACTACCATCAATAAATAGGTAGAAGCGGTAAATACACTTCATGTATTTGATTTAAAATGCAATTAGCAATATTTCATGGAGTTGGGAAGAGTAACCCAATGTGATGGCAGTGGTGCAATAAATTGCAGTTGAAAAGATTTGAGCAGAGGTGCAAAGATGTATTGAAATATGTCACTAAATCAAGAAATGTGCCTTTCAAGCAGAGGGAAAATAACTGCAGCAATCAGCACTGTTCTGGAAGCAGCAGTCCCATGGAACAAAAATTTTAACTTAAGGTCCAATTAGCAAAATCTCAAAGACAACAGGCTCTGTCAGAGTAGCTTCGGTACTGAAGGGATAAGAGGGAAAGACTGATTTTCTTCCTTAACATCCGTAGCTTCATGTGGATGATGACTGTCATCCTGTTTGAATGTCCAATGAGGGTAAATGGAGTGAAAACTAGAAGTGATGTTGGTTTCTACCATCTATTACTTCCCTTGGGAACCATTTCCTATCCTGTATTGTTAGGCTTAAACAAACACTTTTTTCCTACATGGAATTATTTAAAGTGTTTTCCAATTCAGTTTAATTTCCATTTGGAGCACTTAAACAGTATTACACATGTTAAAATTCCAGGAGGTTTTTTGTTTGTTCGTTTTTTTTTTTTTAAGATTTTATTTATTTATTTGACAGACAGAGATCACAAGGAGGCAGAGAAGCAGGCAGAGAGAGAGAGAGGAGGAAGCAGGCTCCCCACTCAGCAGAGAGCCCGATGCGGGGCCCGATCCCAGGACCCTGGGATCATGACCTGAGCCAAAGGCAGAGGCTTTAACCCACCGAGCCACCCAGGCGCCCCTGTTTTTTCGTTTTAAACAGCAAAGAGAGGAGCGTGCAGAGAAAGAAAGAATGAAAGGGAATGCGAATCAATGAGAGCAAATGGGAAAGCACTTGATCTGGATTGGAGGACCAAGAATTGTTTCCCTGAGGAAGTGACACTTGATCCGGTAAGTAGGAGTTAAGTGGACTGGAAGTGGTGAGTATTTTAGATCAGAGAAAACACACTTGTAAGGTGGAAATGGTTGAAGTACTTCCATAAAGTAAGGGGTGAGATCTGTCCAGATAACTGGCAAAGCTTTGGAAAGGGTCCTATGTGGAACTAAAATAAGACTGAAATGCGGGTACCTAGTTAAGATATCAGCAAAGCAAGGACCCCCCAAAATGGGTCAAATCAAGCTTTGGTGAACTAACCAGAATCTTGCCATTAAGAGCATTCAAATGAACATGTTATATACCAAGCCTCTCTTCAGTTGTCAATTTGAAATTTTATTTTGCACAACATAGGTGGAGGACCGGTTCACTTAAACTGAATTTTCAGTGCTTAGGACTTCTAAAGGGCTTCTGTCTTTGGGACAATTCTAGTCAAATCCAATTTCTTCATTTTTATAACAATAAAGTCAGATCCGAAAAATGTGATTTGTCTTAGGCGCCCCAGGTAGTGACAGATCTAGGCTTAAAATTCACAACTCCTAACCCTCTCCCTTTTAAGAATGAAGTTACTTCTAGATAAATAGAATCAAGGTTATTAAGCCGGGTCTCCACTTAAGGCCTGGCGGGAAGCTATTTGAGAGTTGTAAATGCCTGGGACAAAACGTAACTTCAAAGTAGGAAAAGTGCTTCTATGTTGTTACCGTGGTTACTGCAAAGCCAATGGAATGAGGCGAACTTTCGTTTCTGTCTAAAAGCCCCGCCCCACGACCCGACGGCCAATGGTGTGCACTGTCTCCACAGGAAGAGCATCCGCTGAGCCAATGGTGCGCGTCGTTTCTATAGTTCCCGCCGGAAGGACGCCTCGGCGTCTCTGCGGCAAGAGCGGTTGCTATGACGCCCGGGCGTGGGTAAGCACCTGCCGCTGGCCGCTGAGCAGCTGTGGAGCCCAGTGAGCCGGGACCCTCGCGGCACTCTACGAAAGTGTCCTGCCTGGTTCCTGAGATTCCCGCGGTTCTGCCTTAGCCCCGAGGAGGAAGGCGCCTTCTCTGCGCTCTTTTTCTGCATTCCAGGTCTTTCCCGCTTCTCTCGCTAGTGTGACCCGAAACCGGAGAAGAGCCTCTCCTGGCTCTGCCTTTATAGTGGCGGGCCGGAGTGATTCTGCTTGAAGAAGGGACCCAGCCGCCACAGGCCTTTAGAATTAGGCCGTCTGCCCTTTTTAGAGAGGGCTTGCAACCCGTCGGTTAAGTGGGCGCCCCTTTTCTCACCGCCCCGGCGAAGACTCAGCCCTGCACAGACCACGGCGCCTGGTGGGCCTGGCCGGTGCCGAGTCCTCCGAGCTACGGCTTCCCCTGGTCGTAGGCTTGTGAACAAAGAACTGCCGTTTTCCGCTTATTCGCCCTAGGTTCATCATGCAGAACCTTAAATGCCGATGAAGCTCTGGAGAGGCCTTCTGTATCTTCAGCATCGGACGTCATCAAGTCAGTTACCTTCTGCCTTTCGAGCTACGATCTCATCCGCTTCTCTCATCACCCTCAGCACCAGTTTTCTCATCCTGCTCATTCCACAGCCATTTTCACCCTTTCTTGTCCACGCTGCACATCACTGAATGTCCATTCGTCTCCACCACCTCTGCCATCTGTAGACCACCTCCCTCTGATTTCCTACTACAATGCTTTGGGTAGCTAAGTATTCCACATTCTTCAGCTCTGGAATCCTTTGGAAGATTTTCTTTGTTTCTCTGCACTGTGGCCAGCTTCCTGTCTTGGTTAAACTAACTAACATGGAGAAGCGCGCTTTGGTAAATACAAACAGTGAATTCCTACAAGCGTAGTGTGTTTTGAAACTGAGGGGGAAAAATCAAAATGCGTTTTTAGGCCCATTCCACGCTCATATAAAGAAAGATTGTTCCTTGCTCAAGTGAATATTCTGTTAGATTTACATGATGTATTTATGCATGTGAAAAGATCATTCAGAATGATCATGCAACCGGATTTCAACTTTAAGCCCATATGAATGCAGTGCCTTGATACCATCAAATTTTCTGGAGAGGAGATGCTTAAAATAGTTCTTGTGCCTTCTCTTCATGTCAGTTCCTTTTCTTTTCTTTCTTTCTTTTTTTTTTTTTTAAGATTTATTTATTCATTTTAGAGAGTACACATATGTATGGGGGAGGGAGCAGAGAGAGTGGGAGAAACAGTGACACTCACTGAGTGGGAGGATGGGGATCCCCAGGGACCATGAGATCAAGACCTGAGAGGAAATCAAGAGTTGGCTGCCCAACCCACTGAGCCACCCAGGTGCTCCTTCATGTCAGTTTCTTAATGGGAAAACATTCTTTATGACCTGAGCCAAGAAACAGAAACAATGAGGAGGAATGATTGAAAATAAATATTTTTGGCAACGAAGCAGGCTTAATAGTCCTAAAAAGACTGGAACATAGAACTTTAAAAAAATAGAATGAGATTCATTTAGAGCCAGTGCAGTTTTCTTTTAGTTGAAAAACTTTAATTTGTCTTAACGTTTGTGTTCCTCATTGAGTCTCACTATTTCTTTTTCAGTATTCAGGTTAAGTGTAAACTTATTTTGAATATATGTACTTTTTGCAGGTACTTTGGGGACTTCAGCTTTCTCTTCTATAATGGATTGGAGAAGAAAAAAAAAGTTCTAGGGATACCTGGGTGGTACAGTCGGTTGGGCGGGTCTCCCACTCCCTCTGCCGCCTCTCCCATACATATGTGTACTCTTGATTTTGGCTGAGGTCATGATCTCAGGATGGTGAGATCAAGCTCCAAGATCATTGTGGTATCTGCTTGAGATTCTCTCTCTCCCTCTGCTCCTCCCAAAGCACACACTCTAAATTAATTAATTAATTAGTTCTTTAAAAAAAGAGAAAAAGTTCTGAAACTTTATCCATTTTTCACATTTAATGGATAAATTCTAACTTTTGAAAAGCACAGGGTTAGGTGCTGTATTTTAAGGATCTTACCTTTCCCCTTCCAGTATGTATTTACTGAATAAACATCATTAGGGAGCACTGAAAAGTAACTTTTTAAGAACTTTCCTCTCACCCTAGGACAGTGGCTCTAAACCCAGGGGGTGATCTTGTTCCCCATGAGACATTTGGCAAAGGATGGAGATATTTCTGTTTGTCACAGCTGGGGATATGTTAACTGGCATCTACTTGGCAGAGTACATCCTGCTATGCACAGAACATCTCCCAACAATAAAAATGATCCAGCCCAAATGTCAGTGACACTGAGGTTAAGAAACCCTATCCCAACATATCAAGTTCATTTTTTGTTCTGGGTCAGCCCTTGCTAACAAGTGTACATTTTTACATAGCTGTAATGCTAGTGTACATTTTTGCCTTTCTTTTCCTCTTTATTTTGTATCTTAAGCATTTAAACATTGCTACATTGCTTTCAGTTTTTTGAAAAGTATTTTTCTCCTCATTTTACTTGGGAATTGAGAAGGAAAAAACTGTGTATAACATGTATCATATTTAAGATGCCTAGAATTTTAAAATTATATTTGTGTAGAAAGGAGAAAGATGGTTAAGGTGAACAGCCTGTCTGGGTATATCAGTTTTTGTGGCCATGGTATTTACTTTTGTTCTTTAATGTCACTGTAAGACCGTGAGATCCAAAACTTATCTTTTCCTCAGAGCCGGAAGATGTGCTCTAGCACGAGATATGGTCCTGACTCCTTCATTGTACTTTGAGGGCACCTGTAAGGGAAATAAGAACAAGAAACAATGACTCTGCGCCCATCTCCTTACCCTCTTTCCATTTAAAATTCTTTGTCTCTGTCTTAGTTTGTTTTGACAACTTTACCAACTCATTCTTTACATCTGGAAGTTGGGGTGGGGGGGGGACAAAAACTTTTTAAGATAGTTAATGAACATTTATTCAGTATCTAGTCTGGAGAGAATAGTTTGTTGTGTGCTTTGTTATGTGGGTTATTTTATGCGCAGTTTAGATATTAGAGCATTTATAATTCAAATAATGGATTTTTAAAAAAGATTTTATTTAAGAGAGAGAGAGCATGAGTCAGGGGGAGAGGCAGAGGGAGAGGAAGAAGAAGACTCCCTGCTCAGCGGGGAAATCGTCGGAGACTCAAAGATTGCTTCTCTCATGATAGTATATTATCTGTGGCAGTTTACCAATACCCCATGTATCCAGGATGGGCTGCTCAAGCTTCAGCGATCTTATGTGTATTCCAGCCAGTAGAATGGAAGCAGTAGTGAGGAAGAGTGATCCCATTCTTTTCAGGGCACTTCCTAGAGGTGGCGCACAATTCCATTTACAACCCCATTGGTGAGAACTTAGGCCACAGGGCTGTATCTTCCAGGAAGGCAGGCAGCTGTATGATCATTCAAGAAACCAGTTATCTTATGCTGCGGGAAAAGGGAAGAATAAATATTGGGGGACAACTGGCAGTCTTTTCCACTAGCACTTGTGTTTGTTGTAATTTCAGTGTGTTTCTGTTTCTTCCCATTTTTTTTTTTCCCTAGATAGAGCTGGAGCTTAGCAAAGATGGATTATTATTTAACCCTAACAACCCCATGAGGTAGGCATTGTTATTAATCCATTTTATTGGGGGGGGGTAGATAAAAGTTTAAAGAAGTTAGGTGACTTGCTTAGTCACAAAGCTATAAAGTGGCAGAGCCAGGGTTTGAACCAAGGTATATCAGACTCCTATATCCGTGCTGTTAATCACCATGATGGTGAGAAAGGCAGAGAGCCAAAGTCAGGATTCTTAGGAATGGCAGCATCTCAAGGGGATGTGGAAGAAGAGGAGCCCAGGAAGAACGGAGAGAAGAAGGGGCCAAAGAGGTAAGAGTAAAAACAGGAGAAGTGGTAAGTGATATTTTGAGTATAGTGGTAAGAACAGACGTCAAAATGCAGTTGAGGAGGAGAGGGGAAGACAATTTGAAAGGAGGACAGTAGCTTCAGAGAAATGTGGTGGGGTCAAAGGAGGGTAATTTTTGTATCTTTATTTTTAAGACCAAAAACATCCCTTATTTTTGAGAGAGAAAGGGTGAGAGCCTGTGTGGGGAGGGGCAGAGAGAGAGAGGGAATCTTTTTTTTTTTTTTTTAAGCTTTTATTTATTTATTTGACAGACAGATCACAAGTAGGTAGAGAGGCAGAGAGAGAGGAGGAAGCAGGCCCTCCGCTGAGCAGAGAGCCCAACATAGGGCTTGATCCCAGGACCCTGGGATCATGACCGGAGCCGAAAGTCAGGAGTCTGACACTTAACCGACTGAGCCAAGCTGGCAGCCCAAGGCCAGAAGCATCTTGAGTGAAGGGCAAGAGATCAGTAGTGAGGGAGATGATGAGTATAAAGAAAAGAAAAAACTTCCTTGAAGAACCAGTATGGGATGGGAACTCGAACACAGGTGAAGAGATTTGCTTTGACCAGGAGGATGGAAGTCTCCTCCACTGAGCAGAGAAAGAGAACAAGGTCTCTCAAGATAAAGGCTAATACCTCGGTATAGAAGCTGACAGAGTTTTATGATGACTTTAGTTTCACTAGTGCTGTGGGAGACAAGGTCATCTGCCAAGAGGGGAGAGGCGAGAGTGGTTGGAGATTGATGGGAGAGATGGAAGTTCTGAATAGTTGCCGAGTGAAATGGTAGCAGAATCTGGTAAAGAATGCATGGACTGATCTAGCAAGACAGAAGCTTGGCTCAGGTTGCAGACCATGAATTTGTAGTGCCTCCAGTCCGCTCACTTGTTTTATATTTCTCTATTAGCCCTCAGCAAACTACAATAGATAAAGAACAGTTAAATGGTCAAACTTTTCCAGGGCTGGGGTTTTCAGAGAAGGTGGTTCGAGGGGCAAGATAACTGGTGATATTGATGACAGATTGCAGTGATCAGCTGTTGGCTCCAGGCTTGAGGGGAAAAGCCAAAAGTAACTGGTAGTTTGAGAGATGTAATGGTGGAGGGACTGAGGTCTCACTGTCATTGTAGAATAAGCACAGCTCAAGAGAACAGTCACTTTACCCCCATCAGTATGGCTTTGTTATATATATAAAACAAATATAAAAAGTATTAGCAAAGATATGACAAAGCATTGTGTGGTGGGAACATAAAATGGTGCAGCTGGTTTGGAAAACAGTAGGACAGCTCCTCAAAGATTTGTTAAACAGAGTTATAGGACAGCAACAGACAGCAATCTAGTTTAGGCATATATCCCAAACAACTGAAAGCAGGGGCTTAAACAGATACCTGTAACCCGTGCTCACAACAGTGTTCATTCACACCAGCTGAAAAGTAGAAATAGCTCAACTGTCCATGAACCAGTGAATGAATAAACAAAATGTGATACAAACACACACACACACACACACACACACACTCACACATGCACCCATCCACACACTGGAATCGTATTCAGCCTTTAAAAGGGAGAAGGAAAATACGAGTGGGGACCAGATGATGGAAGTGAGGAGCACAAGAATAATGTTAGTTGTAAGTCATGAGGCGAACACATGGGGTACTAAGATTCAGACCTGAATCCTTTTTTCTCTCAGTGTGAGGTTCAGATGATAAATAGAATTCTATATCTTGTCCACTTAAACTGCTGATGTGAAAATAACACTGAAAAACTTAGCAAGAAAGGAGAAAAATAATACAAATAATGAAGAAAGCAAAACAGTATAGTTTGTGTGGACTATCTGCAGTACAGTAATAATTATGCAGATCACTACAATTCGGTCAGATTAACTTCATTAAAAGTTGTATCTGGGGGTGCCTGGGTGGTTCAGTTGGTTAAGTGTCTGCCTTCAGCTCAGGTCACAATCCTGGAGTCCTGGGATCGAGCCCCGAGTTGTGCTCCCTGCTCAGTGAGGAGTCTGCTTACTCCCCCACCCCCTGTTCCTCTCCCTGCTTGTGCTCTCTCTCTCAAATAAATAATCAAAATCTTGTAAAAAAAAAAAAAAGCTATGTTTGATTATAACCGCAAGTCCTAGTCACAGCTAGAGATTCTAGTAACAGAAACACAAATAAAACTTCAATCAGAAATTTATCTTTCACCTAGCATTAAAGTGTGAGCTCTTTTGTAGCTTAAAGAACTTATTGATGACAGGCTTATATCAAGAAGTTCTGGAAGAGAACTGAATGATTTGAAAGTCACCAGAAATTTTAAGCTATGTTCAGTGAGTCAGTAATCCCTTGATAGTACAGAATCCGTGAGCTCTCTAGTTTCCAGAGGAGTCCTTTTTTCTCTCAAATTCAACTGAGGGGAAAAAAAGCTTCTTTGGAATTTATAACTTTTCAAGGGGCCCTTGGGCAATTTTCTGATTACTAAATTGCAAACTTCAAAACTGGGCACACAGAAAAGCTTGTATTTTTTTAAAAATACACATTTGCATTATATATAATGTCATCATTTCTTATTTTAGAAGATGTTATGAAGCTGTTTGAAATTTTAATTTTCTTTGTGTTATTGGATATTCATGTAAATGTCCATCCTAACCGGATAAGATACCCATTAATTAACAGGAGAGCTAAACTACTTTGTACAGAGTCTAACTGTAGGTATACATGCATGTCAGCTTTCTTGCGTGCTCAGTTGTGTGTGTGTGTGTGTGTGTGTGTGTTGTATGCATGTATGTACATACACATACGCTATCTCTTTCACCAACGGAGAAATTCAGATAGAATATGTATTTCACCATCTTGAGAAAGAAGGGGTTGAATCCCTTGTTGCTACAGAAGAACCACTCTATTTTATTTGGTGCTTATTTCAGAACAGTGAAGACAGGCTGAGCACTGCTACCAGAAATTTAGAAGAACTTACAGCGAAGCACATGGAAGAAATGAAAGAAGTAAGAGCTAATAACATAAAGTTTTAAGATACTGTGGTTTTGTTCATTGTCCTTCATTAAACCGACATGTTAAAAACCAACATCTGAATATTACTGTGTAGTTTGCAAAAGCACTTGCATGTACTTTTTTTCCCTAAAATGTTCCAATAGTCTGTATCCATTTCCTGTAGAGATGTACAAGATGTTACCAAGAGATAATGACTGGTTGGACATCCAAAGAGGTCTGCTCAAGGTGGTTTTCATTACCTTTGTAAATTCATCCTGTTTCAATAACCCACCCTTTAGCTGACTCTCTTGCTTGTCGCTTGCGGGCTTAGAAACCTGATTAGTCAGTGGATCTGTTTCTCAAAGGTGACCTTATATTAACTACACTCACAGAGATGTTTGTGAAAAAATAGATACCAGCTTACTAGTGGGCAAAAAGAAATGTAATTGCCACAAGAACCAGACATGCATGTCCTGTGGCTGATGGATTCTTTCTCTACAGGTACACTGCATTACAGATGTTTACTTGCGGAACAAGTATTCTAATTTTTTTTAACGTAACAGTATTCATTGTTTTTGCACCACACCAAGTGCTCCATGCAATGCGTGCCCTCCATAATACCCACCACCTGGCTCCCCCAACCTCCCACCCCCTGCCCCTTCAAAACCCTCAGGTTGTTTTTCAGAGTCCATAGTCTCTCATTGTTCACCTCCCCTTCCAATTTCCCTCAACTGCCTTCTCTCCATCTCCCCATGACCTCCATGTCATTTGTTATGCTCCACAAAAAAGGGAAACCATATGATAACTGACTCTTTCTGCTTGACTTATTTCACTCAGCATAATCTCTTCCAGTCCTGTCCATGTTGCTACAAAAGTTGGGTTATTCATCCTTTCTGATGGAGGCATAATACTCCATAGTATATATGGACCACATCTTCCTTATCCATTCATCTGTTGAAGGGCATCTTGGTTCTAATTTATATAGCACTGACTGAGATGGCCTGATTTCCACAATAGGTCTCTCTATACCTGCCTTTATTTCTGGACCTTTTATAGATTAGAACGTGGCAGGGTATCTAGCTAGCCCTTAGAGGAGTAGATAATGACATCTTTTGACTTTCTTATCACTCTTTTGGTGTTTCCAATACTGGTTAACCCACTTTTTTTTAACATGTTCTTTCTTTAAATGAGTTAAGAAATTCTCTCAAGTTGCTTAGAAATCATTCTGTTGTGTTTCAGCATCTCAGCTCAGATAGGCAACTTACTGATTTTTAAATTTAACTTTTAGAGGACAGCGTGATTTCCAAACTCTTAAAAAAGAATGCAGCTCCTTTAGATCAGAAGCAGGACAACATAATAAACCATGAACTTTAACATTAGGCAAATGGGTGTGAAAAATTGCCTTTAGTACTGTCTTTCTGTGTAGCCTTGGGCAAGTTAGTTAACTTCTTTGAACTTGACATTCCTCATAGGTAAAATGTGGATGATTACCTCTTCAAAGAGATGTGTGAGGTTTACACAGGTTAAGGTCCATAAAACATTTTACGCACACGTGCTTGACTCCTAGCAGGTATTCCATCAATTATAGCTGTTAATTATTAGAAATAGGTACTATTGTTCCTGCCATTTTGAAGAGAAAGAAAGTGAAGATTAGCAGGAAATTATGAATTTGGGTGGCAGTGCATAGTTACCTCTGCTATATACCATTCAGCTCTTTGTTCATTTTATGAGGGGTTGCGCAATAGATTTCAACACAATTCAGCAAAATGCAATTACTTTGTTAGCCTACTTTTTTTTTTTTAATTTATTTATTTGACAGAGAGAGGTCACAAGCAGGGAGAGAGTAGGCAGAGAGAGAGGGGGGAAGCAGGCTCCCTGCTGGGCAGAGAGTCTGATTCGGGGCTCAATCCCAGGACCCTGTGATCATGACTTGAGCAGAAGGCGGAGGCTTAATCCACTGAGCCACCCAGGCACCCCATGTTAGTCTACTTTTAAGCAATTTCGCAGATAGGTAAGAGCTTAGCCTCTGGGTCTGGCCCTGCGGAGTGTGAAGTCTAGCCCCTCTCCTTATTTTCTGCATGACAATGCAAATCTCTTAGCCTCTTAACAGCCTGCTTCTTCCCCTATAAAGTGGGAGGATAACAGTCTCAGAGGATTGTGGTGAAAATGAAATATTTGATGTCCTTAATACAGTGCCTGGGGCATTGAGCTAGCTTTTAATCTATTATTATGAGCCACATAAAAGTGCCTTTTATGAAGTTACCATATTAACCAAAAGCTATTTTTAAAAACACCCTGTATTTTAGTACAATCTTCTATTAAGATTTCAGACATCTTAATCATCATTGTTAGCATAGGACGGTAAACAATTATTGTGGAGATTTTTCTCTGTTCGTGGGTATCATGCTATATTGCCTACACAGTAGATAAGGAGACTTGATTTGAAACCTGGCAAGTTAATGGAAAAAAAAAATTAGATATTGTGACTGTCCCAGAAATTTGTAGAGCTGTGTCATCATATCTATGGGTAACAGTGTCTGATAAAATGAAACGGCTGGAAGGAAGTTTAGGGAGGGAGACTCACACTTAAGGAAAGCCAAGATTTCTGTTTATTTCTTATAGACCGGATCATATGGTGATCTCTCAATGATTCTTTCACTTCATAGATTTGATATGGGTTACTGTGTGAATCATGGACTAAGAGTAAGAAAATGTATTGTTTTCTTGTAGGTGGAAAAGTATGCAAACCATGTCCATAACTTAACAGAGGAAAGAGAAGCATCTTCTCACAGTTGTGAAGAGGAAAACAAAGAGCTTAGAAATGTGGTTAAAGAGCTCCAACCGAGACAGGGTATTTTTCCCTTTTGTTAACAGTGAGAAGCTTATTTTTTTTTTCTACTTATAGAAAGAATATGTGACAATTATAGAAATGTGGGAAATGTATAAAAGTAAAAGGAAGGGGGAAAATTATAATTTTCCACTTCAAGAAAAGTACTTATCCTGTTTGAGTGTATTTTAAACTATCGTTCTGAAATAGTCGGGAATGTTTGTGAGAGAGGACAAGATGGTTATTTCCTCCAATGTCTATTCTAGCACTTAACACACTGTGTCACAGTGACCTGTGTCAGCTCCATTGGGGCAGAGATCATGCCCTGGTCTTAGTGGTTTCTGTGTTTCCCACAGCACCTGCCTTGTAAAGTGCCTAGCATATTAAGGACTCAGGAAATATTTATTAAGTACTACAAAGCTGCAAGTGAGAACATGGATAGGACACCTTTAGAATATTCTAATATTCTGCTAATGGAAGTTTTTCCTTTATTTTGGATATCAGGTAGAAAGGTTAAGTTAAGCATAGGACCTCTATTTCATATGTACTGCACTCTTGTTTCATTGATTTTCCGGTCTTGTTTTCCATTGAATATGTGGAGTTTTCTTCTGCTGGTTTAAAAGATTGCATTCTATTTTTGTCTGTATGGTGGTTGCATTTTTAAGAGCTTTCAAATTTCTTCTGGCTTTCTTAGTTATTCTCAGCAAGAGGGATGTTCAGGGCCCTAATCTGCCATTCTGTGAGAAATGGAAGATACTGTGTGTCCTGCTGCCAGTATAAATTAGTTTATGAAGGATTGGTAAATAGGGGAATTATGCCATTTTATTGTTATTTATTTATTTATTTATTTATTTTTAAAGACCCTTAAAAAACATTTATTTATTTATTTATTTGACACACACACACACACACACACACACACACACACAATGAGAGAGGGAACACAAGCAAGGGGAATGAAAGAGGGAGAAGCAGGCCTCCTGCAGAGCAGGGAGTGCAACACAAAGCTCCATCCCAGGATCCTGGGATCAGGACCTGGGCCAAAGGCAGATGCTTAAGGACTGAGCCACCTAGGCTCCCCTGAATTATGTCCTTTTGATGCAGAAGTTCATATACAGCGTACCCCAGCATGTTAATGATTTGAGCTAATCAGCAAGGCTTGGAGTTTATACATGAAGTTAATTTGTCCCACGTTATTCTCTGGGACTCAGTTTGGCCACATGTTTCTCCTGGGAAGTGCTTATTGCAAAGGTAGCCCTAAACTTTGTGCATTTGGCTTTGTTTCCATAACTCCGCAGACTCAGCTCTTTGAGCTCGCCTTTAAGGCAAGCCTGAGTTTTTAAAAAAAGACAGAAGTCCTATATTTACTATAGTATTTATTTTTTTAGGAATTTGGTATATCTCTTTAAGTGTACCAGTGTAATTATTAGGATTGCCAGTGTTTTTTATAGCACTCTAGTTACACAATGACAGATTTAGAATTGTCTGTAGCAATCTGGTTTTTCAATAAGCTTTAGTACTTTTAGTGAGCAGTTTGCAAAATACAAGTTTATTTTAGGAGCATAAAACTTAATCACTTGAGAAATGCTTATATAATTAAACAATATTTTTTGAAGGTAGAAATAATACAATTTTATAATGAATTTAATGTTGGGTGGGAGAAAAGGGGAGAAATCATTGGTGATCCAAGACTTTCTGGCCTGAGCAGTTGGAATATTAGAGTTACAGCTACTTAGGTTGGGGAGGCTATGGGAAGACATTTGGGAAAGACAGTAAAGAATTTGCTTTTGGACATGTACCTTTTGATGCACATATTAGACATCCCAGTGGAAATGTCAAGTACACAATGTTGTATGTTTGGAAGGTACTGCATGCTAGAGTAGTGAATCGAATCTGAGAGTCATCAGTAAATAGCCAACACTTAAAGCCTTGGGACAATAGGCGATTACCTGGGGAATGAAAAGAAGACTGGGCCCTGGGCATTTCTATGTTTAGAGAGGTTGGAAAGGTGAGAAATTGGCCAAGAAGTTTGAGAAGGAGTGGCATGCATGACAGGAGGAAAATCAACAGTGTGTGGTGTCCCAGAGAGACATGATGAAAGCATGATGTCTTTGAGATAAGTGGGAGTGGAAGTGGGAATGGGATCCAGCACACAAGGGGAGAGTGTGGCCTTAGGAGCAAGGATGGGTTGTTAAATCTCACAAGAGGGAAGAGTATGTGGGAATTGGCAGATCTGGTAAGGAGAGTTTGTGGAAGCTGGAGTGCTGCTTTTTTCTCAGTGAAATAAGAAGCAGGGTATTCAGCTGAGAATGAGGGGGAAGGAGGTGCTGGAGACTTGAGGAGAGAGAGGAATCAAATAATAGTAGTCTAGATCACTGGAAAATGAGAGAGAGAATTTCAGGGACTCGTGGGAGGATTGGCGGACAATAAGGACCCACTTAGGTGAGTAGAGACGAATTTAGGTGAAAGCAATCAGCACTG
>NC_081570.1:32643613-32679514 GCF_022355385.1 Mustela nigripes
GCAATTCACCATCATAATCACTCCCTCCCACAATTCCCTTGCCCCTCTTTCCTTCCATTATACTTGGCTGACAGAACTCCAGCCCGTAAACGAACCCTTCACCAATCCTGCCCCTCACTCCAGAAGCAAAGTGTAGCTGGAGAAAACTGCACAGCCAGTGCTGATTGCTTTCACCTAAATTCGTCTCTACTCACCTAAGTGGAAGTTAGTTGGCGAGACTGAGAAGCCAGGGCACTAGAATAATCTACCTGAATTTTGAAATCACCAAGAATTTTGGCAGGACTAGTTAAGTAACCTTCACAAATTGGTTAGCTTGTTGGTGCCTGCATCCTTGTCTCATAAAGGGTAATCATGTTTCCTACCTCAGTGAATTGTTGCACAGATTAGATGACATAAATTTATCTTAGGTGCTTGGTATAATACCTAGCACATAGTAAGCATTCAATAAAACAACAATATTTAAAGTTATATAACATTAAGAATATTTACTGCTTTTGAGAACCCTTTTCCACTACTTTTTTGGTTATTTTTTTTCTGAAAGTTTGCAGATGCCCTGAAGGGATGGGCAGAAGAGTGGTAGTAGCAATATAGCTGATTTTTAAAAAACTAACTTGCTATTTCATTAAGAACACATTTAATATTTTATAACACCAATTATTTGCCGGCATTTCTTTTAACAGCTTTGTTTCTGTTATTTCTTCCTAACAGAAGTGCGAATAAAAGAGATTGAAGAAATGTTGTATAAAGAGGGCTTATCTGAAATAGCTCTGAGCAGCCCCAGTGAACAGATTATATACTTATTGGTAGAAAGAAGTACACTCTTGAGGAAACTGGAAACTGGGGACCCCAAACCAGAGTCACAAAGATGTATGACCAGTAACCTACAGAAAGGACTTGCCCAGGTATTCTGAAATTAACTAGATAATTGAATAAGAGTCAGGCCATTTTTTTTATTTGTTTGTTTGTTTGTTTCTTTAATCATTCATTCATTAAATTATTAGGAAGCCAGTTTTTTTTTTAAAGATTTTATTTATTTATTTGACAGACAGAGATCACAAGTAGGCAGAGAGGCAGGCAGAGAGAGAGGGGGAGGCAGGTTCCCCACTGAGCAGAGAGCTCAATGCAGGGCTCGATCCCAGGACCCTGGGATCATGACCTGAGCTGAAGGCAGAGGCTTAACCCACTGAGCCACCCAAGCACCCCTAGGAAGCCAGTTTTAATAATGCTTCAGTAAGTTGGTATTTTTTTTTTATAGATTTACTTATTTATTTGAGAGAGAGAGAGAACATGTCCAAGTGAGTGGGGGAGGGGCAGAGAAAGAGGGAGAGAATTCTGAAGCAAACACCCTGCATGCCCTGGAGCCAGATGTGGGGCGCCATCTAAGGGTCTTGACCTGAACCCAAACCAAGAGCTGTCCACTCAACCGGCTTTGCCAAGGCACCCCGAGTATATAGGTTTCATTTTTGGATGGACTTCTCTGCCACTTATTCTTGGTATGAACTTGAGCAAGTTAGTTAACTTTTGTGAGCATTGATTTTCTCATCTATAAAATCTGGGACTGACTCAACTACTCCACAAGGCTATCATGAAAATGAAATAACATATATAAGGCTCTTGAATAGTACCTCACACATTAATTAGCATTATTGTGGGGGTTTTTTTTCCTCAGAAAAATATCTGTAGTACAGAAATCTGTAGTAAAAGGTGAAAAATTTATGCTATCTGAAGAGAAACCAGCGTATTAATTAGCATTATTGTTACTGTTTATTGAGAACTTTCCATGTGCCAGGCTCGGTGCCAGCGAATGTAGAAACACAGTCAAGTTAGACATGATTTGGACTTGCAAGCTTACAAGCTAATGGAGGAAAGAAAAAAGCCAGTGGTTATAGTTCAGTGTGTAAAGTCCCATGATAAAGGAAGGCATAGAAGGTTCGAGAAACTCAGAGGAGGGTCTGAGTCAGATGTAATGGGTCAGGGAACTGAAAAGCCTTCCAGAGGAGATGGTGAGTAGTATTTTGAAAACTGAGTATGTGTTAGCTAGATGAAGAAGCTGGGAAAGGCATTCCTGGCAGAGGAAACAGTATATATCACAGACTGGTTCATGTGAGTGAATGCTGAGAAATGTGGCTGGAGATATTTTCAGGCACCACATCATGGTGAGATTCATATGCTAAGCTAAAGTTTGGACTCAGCACCCAGCAATGTTGCTGAACCATACTAGGGGCAGAAACACTTTTTTTTTTTTTTTTAAGATTTTATTTTTCAGTAATCTCTAAACCCAGCATGGAGCTTGAACCTACAACCCCAAGATCAAGAGTTGCTGCCTACAAACCTACTGAGGCAGCCAAGTGCCCTAAGGCATAAAAACATTTGATAGACTTTGTTATAGAAGGTCTGGAGAGTCACACTAAATAATTTTAAGAGGAAAGAGTAACATTCTGGTTCATGTTATTACAAAATCTGGGATTTGGGTTTTTGGTTGTATTGAATCAGTTTAAGAGGAATTTACTATCAGGACTCCTAGGTGGCTAAGTAGGTTGGGTGTCTGCCTTTGGCTGGGGTCATGATCCCAGGGGGCTGGGATTGAGTCTCAAATGGGGCTCTTTGCTCAGTGGGGAGCCTGCTTCTCCCTTTCTCTCTGCCTGCCTCTCTGCCTACCTATGATCTCTCTCTTTCTGTCAAATAAACAAATAAAATCTTAAAAAAAAAAAAAAAGAGGAATTTGCTATCTTAAAATATTGATGTGATCTGTGATCATAGAATATCCATATATTTTTTCATGTATATAAATAAAGTTTTATGATTTTTCCCACAAAATCTTACACGTGTTGTTAACATTTATTTCTAGGTATTTCATATTTTTGGATGCTATTAAGCTATCTTTTTAAAAAGGAATTAATTTTCTAACTATTTATTGCTGGTATTTAAAAGTATAATTATTTTATATACTGACCAACACTTAACATTGTTGCTAAAACTTCCTATTAATTTTACATATTTATTTATAAAATAAATAAATAATAAACAAATATTTTAAATTTATTTTTGCTCTTTATTTTTATTTATTTATTTTTTTAAGTAGGCTCCACACCGAATGTGGGGCTTAAACTCACAACCCTGAGATCAAGAGTCATGTGTTCTACTGATGAGCCAAACAGGCACCCCTCTTATTTATTCTGAAAAATTTTTTGAATATTTAAAATATTTTCTACCTATACAATGATATTATCTGAGAATAATGATACTTTTGTCTCTTCCTTTTCAGTCCTTATTCCTTTTAATTCTTTTTTTTTAAAAGATTTTATTTATTTGACAGACAGAGCTCACAAGTAGGCAGAGGGAGAGGAGGAAGCAGGCTCCCCAAGGAGCAGAGAGCCTGATGTGGGGCTCAATCCCAGGACCCTGGGACCATGACCCGAGCTGAAGACAGAGGCTTAACCCACTGAGCCACCCAGGCGCCCCCCTTTTAGTTCTTTTTCTTGCCTTATATTGGCTAGGCTCTTTACTGTTATCTTTTTTTTTTTTTTTTTGAGATTTTATTTATTTTATTTGACAGACAGAGATTACAAGTAGGCAGAGAGGCAGGCAGAGAGAGAGGGGAGGAAGCAGGCTCCCTGCTGAGCAAAGAGCCCGATGCAATGCGGGGCTCGGGCTCGATCCCAGGACTCTGGGATCATGACCTGAGCCGAAGGCAGAGGCTTAACCCACTGAGCCACCCAGGCGCCCCTCTTTACTGTTATCTTGAAGTTAGTATTATTAGTAGTATTATTTAGCTTTATCATTTTGTTATTAATATTGGAGAAAGCATTTAGTGATTTACTATTATGTATGATGTTTGCTGAAGGTTTTGTTTCAAATGGTAGTGTTTATTTATTATCTATTATTTACTCTCTTATTCCTAGTTTGCTAAGAGCATTTATTAGGAACCAGTGGTGAATTTATAAACTATTTTTTGTAGCCATTGATTATGAAATAATTTAGAACTTGAATCTGTTAATGAGAGAATTTCATTCATTTATTTTTCTAATGTCAAACCTGTTGTTGCAATGCTGGGACAAATCCAACTTGTTCATGATATGTTATCCTTTCTAGATATTGTAAGATTATTTTTGATAAAATTTTGTTTATGATTTTTAATCTACATTTATGAATAAGAAGATTGCCCTGTGATTTTTCTTTCCCCTGTTATCTTTGTTGGGCTTCTTTTTTTTTTTTTTTTTAAGATTTTATTTATTTATTTGACAGACAGAGATCACAAGTAGGCAGAGAGACAGGCAAAGAGAGGAGGAAACAGGCTCTCTGCAGAGCAGAGAGCCCAATGCAGGGCTCCATCCCAGGACCCTGGGACCATGACCTAAGCCAAAGGCAGAGGCTTTAACCCATTGAGCCACCCAGGCGCCCCTGTTGGGTTTTAATCTCAAGGTTTGGCTAGCCAGTGTTAGCCAATCATTTTTCATTATTGCCTCTATAATGACACTTTTAGATAATTTTTCCCAATCACTCCCCCATGAAATTTTAATACTACTGTAGAGTTCTGTGTACTGTAGGCATATCATGCTTTGCACATAAAAAGAATAAGATTTTTTTGTCCCCATAGGAACCAATTTTCATTGGTTGTGATATTGGGTGTGATATTATCTCATTGAAAATGCATTGCCTAAGCTCATAAAATGGATTGGACTGTGCTTTTTTTTTTTTCGCTTTTTAAAAAAAATTTAAATGACATTTATGAAGATTGACTGATGTACGTTTCATTTCTCTCATTATTTATTTAGGAGAAATTTGAGCAAATTCACCAGCCTCTGCAAAGAGAACATGAGAAATATCAGGTACCTGTGCGGCAGCCTGGAAAATCTCTGAGTGAGGTAAAGAAAAAAAAAAGAATCCTTTGATTAGTAATAGGAGCTAATTACACATTAGCTTTTTTAAAAATATAAACATATAATGTATTATTAGCCCCTGGGTACAGGTTTGTGAATTGCCAGGTTTACACACTTCACAGCACTCACCATAGCACATACCCTCCCCAATGTCCATAACCCCACCCCCCTTCCCCCAACCCCCATCTAACACATTAGCTTTTAACAAGTATTTTGTTTGAATATGTTAAAATATAAATCCATGCTGTGAAGATTATAGAATTGTACATAAATGTATAAATATATCACAAAGATTTGGGAAGAAAAAATAAATAGCTGATTTAAAAAAAATGTATAAAAATTTAAAATCAGTGTGTGTTACATCCTTTGAAAAATCACTTTGGGATAATCCTTCCCAAATATGTTTGGAGTCCTTTATTTTGGATAGTCCTTTAATATATATAGCATATTATTTTAAGTATAACCAATTCTCCTTATGGAATTAAATTTTTTGCTCTGGGGAAATGTTATTAAGTGCTAAATCCAGCAAATAAAGAATATGCTCGGAATTTAATCACAGGAAGTAACCCAAGATAAATGTATAGGGATAAAACTGTATATCATAGTATTATTTTAGATAGCAAAAATTGGAAACTACCAAATGTTTAAGTGATTATATAAATCATGTGACACCCATTACAGAACATTATATAGCCTTTAAAAATTCTCATTACAAAATCTGTACAATTTTTGTGGGAATGTTTCTCATATAATGTTAAATGAAAAAGAGAAGTACAGAGATTGGGATTATGACTATGTGAAAATGTTACAAATAAAAAATACTGCAAGGATATATACTGATGTGCTAGAAGTGGTTTTGTTATGCAGATGGTATTTTGGTTGTCTTATTATCTTTTAGAAATATTTGTATGATAATTATGTAAATTAATACATATTTGGGGGATCAAAAGCAAGATATAATTGAGACTGAATTTCTTAACTTTTAAAATGCTTTGAAAATAATTGCAGAAAAGGAGCCATAAACATGATTTGAGTGTGTGCATACCTTGACATTAAATGAAATATTCCATGTGAAAACATTTTGTAAACTGTATTTAATGGAACATACACATGAAGAGTTTTTTTCTCTTTTTCACCAGATGATACTCACTTTTATGATAAAATTTCTATTTTTTATAATCACATAACCATAAACTCTTAGATATATTAGGTTGAACTGTAAGAAGTTGTATTTTTATAGGTAAAAAAAATCAAATGTCACCAATATTCATGGTTTCACTTAATAAAAGAAATACAGGGACGCCTGGGTGGCTCAGTTGGCTAAGCAGCTGCCTTCGTCTCAGGTCATGATCCCAGCGTCCTGGGATCGAGTCCCACATCGGGATCCTTGCTCTGCAGGGAGCCTGCTTCACCCTCTGACTCTGCCTTCCACTCTGTCTGCCTGTGCTCGCTCTCGCTCGCTCTCTCTCTGACAAATAAATAAATAAAATCTTAAAAAAATAAAAAATAAAAGAAATACATACAAATGAAATATTGTTTGCTGTTTTTCTTTGTTAGCTTTCAAATGCTTGTGGGAAATAGTGCAGTGTTATAAGAGTACATTTAATTTTTGTTTTATTACTAACAACGCTTTTATTTCAGTCCCGTAATGAAGACCTGGAAAAAGATAAAACGTCACAAAACTGCCTGGAGAGAAATGGAGACGAAGCAGCAGAGAAGTTAGGGATGGCCCAGAAAGAGATCCAAAGGCTCACTGATGAGCTACAGGAGAAGAAGAAAGAACAGGGGAAATTAGGTAAGCTATGGTTGCAGAGGAACTGTTTTGATGATGGTTTAAATGTAATGGACCTTTTCTCAGGGTGGAACATGAGTACACTGAGGGAAAAAAATCTGAAACACATTAAGTTTGATAAACAGCTTCTTTTTGTACAGTGTCCAGAAATTTCTACTGAAGCATAAGCATAATATACCTACCCAAACATGCACAACTCCTGAGTGCACATCATGGGGTGCAAGGCGCTCCCAGCATTCCAGAGCCCCATTTGTTTCTTCTCGCTAGGTCTACACCCTCTCCCACCCAGAAGGAACCATTATTCTGACTTATCACACTCTTTTGGAGTTTCGACTGCAGGCAATATGCATTCTTAAATTTAATTTCTTTCTTTCTTTTTTTTTTTTTTAAAGGTTTTATTTATTTGACAGAGACAGACACAGCGACAGAGGGAACACAAGCAGGGGGAGTGGGAGAGGGAAAGGAGGCTTCCTGCTGAGCAGGGAGCCCAATGCGGGGCTCGATCCCAGGACGCTGGGATAATGACCCGAACCAAAGGCAGATGCTTAATGACTGAGCCACCCAGGTGCCCCTAGTTTGCTTCTTTTGTTCAATCTTACGTTGGTGAGACTGGCTCATGCTGTTGCATATAGCAGCACTTTGTTGACTTATGCTGGTTGTATAATAGTCCGCTGAATGAACACACTGCCATTCACTTTATCTGGCCGTTCTACTGATGGACATCAGGGTTGCTTCCAGCTGTGCTCTCTTATGAATAGTGCTGCTAGGAATATTCTTGGACTTACCAACACATTTCTGATTGTGATAGACTTAATGATCCTAATGATTGGATCAAAGGGTTATGTGCATATTCTACTTTGGTAGATAACTGTTACACTGTCTTCCAAATAGTTGTATCAATTTAAGCTCGCTTCAGTTGTATACTGAATCTCAGTTGTTACTGAGATTTTGGTTGCTCCACATTCTTTGTCAGTATTTGGCATCGTCAGTTTTATTAACTTGGCCTTTTCTGGTAAGTGTGTGGTATTTAGTGATGGCTTTCATTTGCATTTCCCTGATGGCTGATGAACTGAAAACCCTGTCATCATTTCTTGTTACTCTTGTCGTTGCTCATTTGGATACACTATTTTATGAAGTACCTGCTTAAGTCTCCTGTACTTTTTCTATTGGGTTGTATCTTTTATTAATTTGTAAAAATTCTTTATATACTCCTGGAGCACCTGGCTGGCTCAGTCTGTAGAGCATGTGACTCTTGATCTTAGGATCATGAGTTCGAGCCCCACATTGGGCATAGACATTACTTAGTTAAAAACAAAAAACCCAAAAAACCCAAAAAAACAAAACTTTTAAAATTCTTTATATATTATGGATAATGAGCCTTCTGTTGGTTATAAATGTTGTGTTGGGGGGGCTTGCCATAAAGAAATGCTAATATTTATCAAGTTGGGTTTATCAGAGTTATTCTGTAGGGCTTCTGGGTTTTCATGTATAAAAGCCTTTTCTATATCACTACAAAGTTTTTGAAAGTGTTCATCTCTATAGTGTTTTATTGTGCTTTTATGGTTTCATTGTTTATATTTAAATCTTTCCTTTATCAATAATTTATTTTAGAATAAAGTTTAAACTTTAAAAATTATCCCCTTTCTATATTTATAATTTACAGTGATTAAGAAATTGCCCAATTTTCAAATGCAGTATATAGGTTACTATATCTTTAAAGTATTAAATGTTAAAACAGTAATGATTCTGCCAAATTGACATAGATTTAAAAACAATATCAGAAGGGTTGAGATTTTGTTAAGAATGTGTTTTAGACAGTGAACACAAATGAAATTTTTGGAATATGGAATTGTTCTATATCTTGATAAGGTTGTCAAAATTCACTGAACTGTACACCTAAAAGGGTGAATTTTACTGTATGTAAGCTATACATCCTATTTTAAAAAAGAGAAAAGAAATTTGGCTATGTGAGTATGATGAGAAGCAGTCTCTGCTCCTTGTAGTACAGAAGGCGAAAGGAAAACCAGGACCCCCAATCCCCTTAGTTACATTTGGACACAACAGACCACCATCACACGGCCCCCTCTTCCATGGTCAGTCTGGTAGCTCCTAAACTACTAACTGAAAACTGTCTCTGCAGTAAGTATACTGGGGCACTGTTGGGAAGCTAAATTAGCAAGTCCTTTAAAAAACACATGTAGGGGCGCCTGGGTGGTTCAGTGGGTTAAGCCGCTGCCTTCTCGGGGTCCTGGGATTGAGTTCTTCATTAGGCTCTCTGCTCAGCAGGGAGCCTGCTTCCTCCTCTCTCTCTGCCTGCCTCTCTGCCTACTTGTGATCTCTCTCTGTCAAATAAGTAAATAAAAATCTTTAAAAAAATAAAAAAATAAAAAACACATGTACTATTAAAAAATAAAATAAAATATATTAGTCCGATGTATGCCCTATGTATAACTTCTTGAGTCATCAGTTTATAAGTCAGAATGTATTTCTGGGTAACTGTGTTTACCATTAGCCTACTTCTTTCAATAAACTGACTCTTTTATTAATTAATTAATTTATTTATTTTTAAAGATTTTATTTATTTGAAAGAGAGAGCCGGAGCAAGGGGGAGGGGCAGAGGGAGAAGGCAAAGCAAACTCCCCACTGAGCAGGGAGCCTGATGTGGGGCTGGACCCCGGACCCTGAGATCATGACCTGAGCTAAAGGCAGATGCTTAACTGACTGAGCCACTCACGTGCCCCCCAAATGACTTTTTTTGGATGAAGTTATCCAGTTTATTTTCTAGCTCGCTCTGTATCATATCCAAAAAATTTGGATGAGAATTAAAAATTTTGGATAATAACAAAGATTTTTTTTAAGAATAAAAAAGAATTCATGTCTGCATGCCTGGGTGGCTCAGTTGGTTAAGCAGCTGCCTTCAGCTCAGGTCATGATCCCGGCGTCCTGGGATCGAGTCCCACATCGGGCTCCTTGCTCCGCAGGGAGCCTGCTTCTCCCTCTGACTCTGCCTTCCACTCTGTCTGCCTGTGCTCGCTCTCGCTTGCTCTCTCTCTGACAAATAAATAAATAAAATCTTTTAAAAAAAAATTCATGTCAAATATTTAGAGTATTCGTCAATAAATTGAAAGAAAAAGATTTTTTTTTAATTTAAAGGAATTATTAACCAATTATGTGTGGCTTTTACTGGACACTGATTCAAACACATTTGTAACATTTGTGAAATAATTGGAAATGTGGATATGTACTGGATATATAAAAAATTGTTAAATTTCCTGAACCACACGTGGCATCTGCCTTCCGCTCAGGTCATGATCCCAGGGTCCTGGGATAGAGCCCCATGTCTGGCTCCTTGCTCAGCAGGGAGTCTGCTTCTCCCTCTCCCACTCCTCCTGCTTGTGTTCCCTCTCTCACTGTGTCTCTCTCTGTCAAATAAATAAATAAAATCTTTAAAAATAAATAAATAAAAAGAGTTCTTGTCTTGCAATTTAACTATGAAGTAAAATAATGAACAGTATTTAAAAAGAATTCTTATCTTTTAGAGATATATAGTGAAATATTTATAGATGAGTGATATGGCTTCTGGGATTTGCTTTTTAAAGGTCTTTACATAATACCCACACAAAAATTAACTCAAAATAAACTACAAAGCTAAATATAAGAGTTAAAACTATGAGCCTCTTGGAAGAAAACAGTAAACCTTCATGATCTTGGATTAGGCAATGGTATATTAATTCAGTGCCAAAAGCAAACATGGTAAGAAATCCAAGATCATCTCTAAGAGTCCCATTTGGTGTAGACATAACTTTTCCCAGTTATTCAGTCAAATACAATATAGATGCTCCTGTGAAAAGCCTTTACAGATGTGGTTAAGGTCCCAAATCAGTTGCCTTTAAGAAAGAGAGATTATCCTGGAAGAGACTGACCTGATCAGATGAGCCTTTAAAAGGGGTTAGTTTTTTTCCTGGTGAAAGATATTCAAAGTGTGAGAAGGGTTCAATATGAGGGAAATTCTCTTTTGCTGACTTTGATGATGGAGGAGACCATGTGGCCAAGAATGTTGGTTGCTTCTAAGAGCTCAGAGAGCTTCCTGGCTAACAGTAGCAAGGAGATGGAAACTTCAGTCCTAAAACCGTGGGACCAAATTCAGCCCGTAACCTGAATGAGCTTGGAGATGGATTCTTTCCCGAAGCTTCAGAGAGGAACACACCTACCTCATACCTTGATTTTAGCCTCATAAGACTCTTAGAGAACTCAGCCATACCATTTCTGGATTTCTTTTTTTCTTTCTTTTTTTTTTTTTTTTAAGATTTTATTTATTTAACAGACAGAGATCACAGGTAGGCAGAGAGGCAGGCAGAGAGAAAGGAGGAAGCAGGCTCCCTGCGGAGCAGAGAGCCCGATGCGGGGCTCGATCCCAGGACCCTGGGATCACGACCTGAGCCGAAGGCAGAGGCTTTAACCCACTGAGCCACCCAGGTGCCCCCCATTTCTGGATTTCTGATCTACAAAACTGTTGGCTGAAAGATGGATATCGTTTTAAGTCACTAAATTTGTGATGATTTGCTATACAGCATTAAAAAACCATTTAAGTATATAATATTTAAGTATGTAAATGAAACAAGATTGGCTATAGCTTGACAATTGTTAAAAGCTGGATGATAGATATAGGTATTTCCATAACTGTTCATAACTTCTTAATCTACTTTTATATATGTTTGAAAATTTCCATAATAAAAAAGTTCCCTCCAAAATTATTGAGGGTAACCACTAAAGGAATAGACTTACAAAGTAAAACTGTCAAACAATAGAGAGGTCTCAGAAACTTACAGCCAACACAGTTTTAGAAATATTAGTAGTTTAAGAGTCATGATAGAGAGCTATGATTTTCAAATATCTGCATAAACATGGCAGGAGAAGCTAACTTGGCAACATGAGTTAATGTTGTTGGTGGTCTCTGATGTATCAGAATTTGGTATGTGATATATTTGGCTGTATGTTTTATTGTAAAAAGAGGTTTTTTTTTTTTTCTTAAGTGGAAATCTAATCAAATGTTTGCAGAACTTGTCTATTACTTCCTCGGTCATTTAAGCTTCCATAAAAAATTTATTCTGTAAAATAAATTCTGAACTCTCTAAGGCCTTTCTGGTTTGGCCCTTGCCTATCTATCCAGCTTCATATCCCACATTTCCCATAACCCTTGGCACTGTAGGCCCAAGCAATATTAGACTACATGTTCCTAGAGCACTCAGTGTTCTCTCCTACTCTCTCTCCTCCACATACGCTTTCCCTCTTTCTAGAACACCCCTCCACCAGCTATCATTCTACTCCCTCTCCTTCCATAGATGAACACATCACGAAGCCATAGTTTTAGTAAAACAGCACTATTCTCACATCTCTGGCACAGTGTATTCAAACAGACTTGAGTGCAGGTCCCAGCTTTACCATTTACTAGTTGTGTGACACTGAGCAAGTTGCTTACTTTTCTGAGCCTTCCCTTATCTATAAAATGGGGGTGCTAATATTTACTTCGAAGATTTATTATAATATTAATATATCTGAGACTAATAGCAGATGCTGTTGATAACAGTGGCAGGTTTAGTATTGTTATGGTCAGAAATACAATTTTAGCTGAATCTGGTAGATTAGGCTGTGATTTACTCCAAAGAATTGAGTGCCTTGGGAATAATAACGAAACATGCACAATTGTGCCTATGTATTTACTTTGTGATTGGAATAATCTATTATAAGGTTCATGTTAGTCTTTTATTTCTGGGAGGTTCTTCATCCTGACATAGAAAACCCACCAAATATATCACTGGTAATGACTAGATCCCAGGAGGCAAAGTGATAAAACCTGGATTAAAGAACCCAAATCCAATTGACTCCAGTGTCCCATGCTCTTGCCCTGTACCATTCTGCCATCTTCACATAATTCTTAAATAGTATCAAAAGGTATTTCCTGAAATTTTGTTGTCTTGATATTTCTAGCAACTACTGAGAAAATTCTTTTTTAAAAAAAGATTTATTTTAGGGCGCCTGGGTGGCTCAGTGGGTTAAGCCGCTGCCTTCGGCTCAGGTCATGATCTCAGGGTCCTGGGATCAAGTCCCGCATCGGGCTCTCTGCTCAGCAGGGAGCCTGCTTCCCTCTCTCTCTCTCTGCCTGCCTCTCCATCTACCTGTGATTTCTCTCTGTCAAATAAATAAATAAAATCTTTAAAAAAAAAAAAAAAAGATTTATTTTATTTTAAAATAAAATAGAGCACATGTATGGGGCAGGGGAGGGGCAGAGGGAGAGGAAGAAAGAGAATATCAAGTAGACTCCTTGCTGAATGCAGAGCCCGATGTGGAGCTTGATCTCATGATCCTGAGGTCATGACCTGTGCCAAAATCAAGAGTTGGATGCTGAGCACTACTGGTAAAATTCTAAGTATTACTAATTGTAAAAATTAATTTTAAGTATTTCTGAGTGTTGGGGCACCTGGGTAGCTCAGTGGGTTAAAGCCTCTGCCTTTGGCTCAAGTCATGATCTCAGGGTCCTGGGATCAAGCCCCGCATCGGGCTCTCTGTTCAGCAGGGAGCCTGCTTTCTCCTCTCTCTCTCTGCCTGCCTCTCTGCCTACTTGTGATCTCTGTCTGTCAAATAAACAAATAAAATCTAAAAAAAAAAAGTGTTTCTGAGTGCAATTAAAGCTGATAGTACCATGCTTAAAACGTTGAGTTGCTCCTATTGATTATAGTGGTCCAAGCTCTTCAACATGGACAGTAATATTATGAGATCACATAATCAGGAATAATGATAGGGTGCAGTTGGAGCGCTAAGAAGACGAGTCTGGAAAAGTTTCCTGGAGGTGTCATTTATGTAGAAACTCAAAAGACAATCAGCAGAAAGGGAGTGTTCCCAAAAAAGAGAATAATTTTAAATGTGATCATCACACTAACCATTTGCTCCTCACAGAAATATTTTCTTGTTTCTTTAGATTCTGCACTTCAGAAGGCTCAGCTAGAAATTGAGAAACTGAAAGAAAATTTGACAAAGCTGAAAGAAAAAGGTGAGCTGTGCATGTTTGCAGATATATTTAATATACATTAATAGCATAAATTTATTGTACATGTTTTAACAAAGTATCTTCTCTAATAATAATACAGCCTATTGCCACTGTTATTACTTATTTCTACTACTATAACTACTACTACCACTTACTGCTTACTGAGTAACAGATGCCGTATATATATGAACTCTAACCCTCACAACAATTCCAAGTAGTGAGTATTATTATTTCCATTTCATAGACAAAGAAGCTGAGTTATGGCAAGGTTAAGTGAGTTATCCAATAGTTACATTAAGTATTAATGAATTAAGTAATGTAGAGCTGGTATTTGAACACATAGATATTTGACTCCAAAACCTGTGGTCAATAGTACACATTTTACCACTGAGATCAAGATACCTTATGATGAATTCAACAATACCTCACACATACTTGTTTACCTGGAAACCAACAGGCTTCGAATCCATGATGAATTAGTTAATCTGACCCTAGTTTGACTATGTAAAAACGCTACTAGCTATAAATAATAGAATGAGATTTGAGTGTTACAATGGTAGCAACTACAAAAATAATTAAAAACATGTCACCCATTTTATTTATTTACTTATTTATTATGTTATGTTAGTTACCATACAGTACTTCATTAGTTTTTGATGTAGTGTTCCATGATTCGTTGTTTGAGTATAACACCCAGTGCTCACCGCAATATGTGCTCTCTTTAATACCCATCACCAGGCTCACCCATCCCCCTCCCTGCTCCCCTTTGAAACCCTCAGTTTGTTTCCTGGCATCCATAACATATTACTCATTTTAAATAATTCTAAAACTAGGTTTACCCAGTGCTTTATAATAAGAAATATATATTTGGTCTTTGTTCCTCTTTTTAAAAATTTTTAATTTTAATTCAATTAATTAACACATAATGTTTTATTGGTTTCAGAGGTATAGGTCTGTGACTCATCAGTCTTATATAATACCTAGTGCTCACTATATCACATGCCCTCCTTAATGTCCATCACCCAGTAATCCCATGCCCCCTCTCCCCTCCCCTCCAACAATCCTCAGTTTGTTTCCTATGATTAAGAGTCTCTTACAGTTTGTCTCCCTCTCTAGTCTCGTGTTGTTTTATTTTTTCCTCTCTTCCCCTATGATTGTCTATTTTGTTTCTTAAATTCCACATACCAGTGAGATCATATGATAATTGTCTTTCTCTGATTGGCTTATTTCACTTAGCATAATACCTTCTAGTTCCATCCACATCATTGCAAATGGCAAGATTTTATTTTTTTGATGGCTGGGTAATATTCCAGTGTGTGTGAGTGTGTGTGTGTGTGCATGCATGTGTGTGTTTGTACACCACATCTTCTTTATCTATTCATCTGTCATTGTTGGCCCGTTTCTGCCACCAAGCTTCTAAAACCCTTGAAATTTCCTGGGATGGGAATGATAAAAAGTGTCTTTTGTTATGTTAATGGGGACTGTTGGAAAACCTCTAGGTTATCAGAGGCTAGAAGGGGACAGTGGCTAGAGATTGAGTTCAGCCACCAATGGCCAGTGATTTCGTCACTCATGCCTATGAATGAAGCCTTTATAAAAACCCCGAAGTACAGAGTCTGGAGAGCTTCTGGGTTGGTGACCACATGGAGATTTGGGAAGAGTGGTATGCACAGAGAGGATATGGAAACTCCTCACCCTTTTATTTATACCTTGCCCCATGCCTCTCTCCCATCTGGCTATTCTTGAGTTATATCCTTTTATAATAAACTGGCAATCTAGTGAGTAAAATGTTTCTGTAAATTCTGTGAGCCACTCTGACAAATTAATCAAATTAAGGTGGGGGTCATGGCAACCTCTGATTTATAACCAGTCTGTCAGAAGCACAGGTAACAAGATGGGTTTGTCACTGACATTTAAAATGGTAGGCATTCTTGTGGGACAGAGCCCTTACATATGGAATCTGATGCTGTCTCAAGCTAGATAGTGTCAGAATTGAGTTGAATTATAGGATACCCAGCTGGTGTCCAAGAATTGCCTGGATGTGTGGGGAAAAAAAACTCCACACATTGTAATTGGTGATCAGGATTGTTGACCCTTCTTTTCTTAATTTATGAATACTTATAACATGAACACTGCTTTCTTAGCAACTAATAAAACAAGGAAACAAAATCAGTAAGGATAAAGACTTAAGAATAGTACCAACCAACATGACCTAATTGATAATTATAGAAAACACCAAATCTCAGGTTCTTTTCAAGTATGCATGGAGCATTCACAAGGAGAGGCTGTACTGAGCCGTAAAACAACTTTCTGTGGAGGAACTGAAGTCACACAAATTGTGTTCTCTGACCATAATAGAATTAAACAAAGAATCAATAACAGAAGTATGTTTAGACAATCCCCAAATATTTGGAAGCCAAACAAGATATTTCTAAAAATTTTTTAAAGGATTTTATTTTTATTTATTTGTCAGAGAGAGAGAGACAGAGAGCACACACAGGGAGGCAGAGTGGCAGGCAGAGGCAGAGGGAGAAGCAGGCTCCCTGCCGAGCAAGGAGTCCGATGTGGGACTCGATCCCAAGACACTGGGATCATGACCCGAGCCGAAAGCAGCTGCTTAACTGACTGAGCCACCCAGGCATCCCCAAATAAGGTATTTCTAAACTGCCATGCCTTCAGAGAAAAAATTACAAGAGATGTTAGAAAATATTTTCCATGAATTAACTTGAATGAAAATGAAAAAAACATATCAATATTTGGGGGAAGTAACTAAATCTGTTCTTGGATGAGAATTTATACCATTTAATACTTATACCAGAAATTGATAAGGGACTCAAAGTGATCCAACCTTTCACCTTAAAAACCCAGCAAAAATAAGTGAAATGAAAGTGGTATTAAAAATAAGTGTTGAAGTGTAAAAAATTAAAGACAGAACCACAGGAGAGTATACTGTAGAACCAAGAGTGGTTCTTTGGAAGGACCAATAACACTGGTAAACTTCTAATTTGATCATGAAAAAAAAAAAAAGAGAAGATAACAAATCACCAGTACAAGAAATGACAGAACATTTCTACAGACCAAAAAGATAACAAGGGAATATTTTGAACAACTTTATGCCACTATATTTGATGACCTCTATGACATGAACACATTCATTCAAAGACAAACTACTAAACCTCACTCAAGAAGAAATCTGCCCAAGGAATTGAATTTGTAGTTAAAAATCTTCCCAGGGGGCGCCTGGGTGGCTCAGTGGGTTAAGCCTCTGCCTTCAGCTCAGGTCATGATCCCGGGGTCCTGGGATTGAGCCCTGCATCGGGCTCTCTGCTCCACAGGGAGCCTGCTTCCTCCTCTCTCTCTCTCTGCCTGCCTCTCTGCCTACTTGTGATCTCTGTCTGTCAAATAAATAAATAAAATCTTAAAAAAAAAAATCTTCCCATGAAGAAAACTCTAGGCTCAGATGTCTTCACTAGTAAATTCTAAAAAAAGTTTTAAGAATTAATAGTACCGGGCACTTGGGTGGCTCAGTGGATTAAACCTCTGCCTTCAGCTCAGGTCATGATTTCAGGGTCCTGGGATTGAGCCCCAAATCAGGCTCTCTGCTCAGCGGGGAGCCTGCTTCCTCCTCTCTCTGCCTACTTGTGATCTCTCTCTCTCTCTCTGTGTCAAATAAATAAATAAAATCTTTAAGAAAAAAAAAAAGAAGTACAAAGAGTAAGAAGTAACTTTTGGGGTAACAAAACTAAGTTGTATTTATCCACAATGGATTGGCTAACTAAGTGACTGTTTATCTATTAATAAGAACATAAATCTATGTGCACAGATGTGAATAGATATCTGTGATATATTATCAAGTGAAAAAAGCAAGTTGTATATGTGGAATAATGCTATTCTGGTTTTTATTTTTTGCGTATGTATGTGTGTCTGTGTATGTTCACAGGACTGCTATGAGGTGGTACACATTAATGTATGGCAATAAAGTTGTGAAGACACTGGAATAATTTTGTATCAGTTGTAAATAGCTGCTGGCCTGAGTCTTTCAGCTGTCTGTCAGCTACTCCAGCTGGCCAAGCTCCTCTCTGCCCTTTGTCTTCCCAGCCACTAAACAGATAATACTTAGCAATTCTCTAGAACTCTTCTCTGGAGCTATGTTCTTATACGTGAGGGGCCATGATTTAGGAGTTATTGCATATTTTTAGTATAACCCTTGTCTGAAGAATATGCATATAAAATATTTACTAAATATTAACCATATTATTTTGGGTCAGGGTGGTGAGTAAGGGTTAGATGAGAATATTCACTTTGAATATAACTATATACTTTTTTCTTTTTAACAAAAAGCCTATATTTATTCATATTGTGATCAGCAAAACAATGTTGCATTTAAAACAAGTCATTATTAGGGTGCCAGGGTGGTAGAGTTGGTTGTGTCCCACTCTTGGTTTCGCCTCAGGCCTGACTGATCTCAGGGTTGTGAGACTGAGCCCTGCGTTAGGCTCCACACTTACTGTAGAGTCCACTTGGGTTTCCTCTCTCCCTCTCTTTCTGCACCCCCCTTACTCTCTCTCTCTCTCTCTCTAAAATAAATAAATCATTGTTTACAATGAGCCATTCAAATGCATTTTTAAGATTTATGAAAATTGAAATTCTGGTAACATTCAGTGTGGAGAAATGGGCGGTGTCATTGCACAAAATGTAACTTTCTACAATCTTTTTAAAGAGTAATTTGGGGGGCACCTTAGTGGCTCAGTCAGTTAAGCATCTGCCTTCGGCTCAGGTTATGATCTCAGGATCCTGGAAGGGTTGAGCCCCACATCGGGTTCCCTGCCCAGTGGGGAATCTGCTTCTCCCTCTCCCTCTGCCTCTCCATATGCTTATGCTCTCTCGGTCTCTTGCTCTCTCTCGAATACATAAAATCTTTTTAAAAAATCATTAAAAAATAAATAAAGAGTAATTTGGCAATATCTATCAAATTTTCTAAATGCACATATCTTACAATCCAGCTGTCCCATTTCTGGGGATTTATTTTTTGGAAATAATGTCATAAATGCCTAAAGATTGATAAACAAGGATAATGATGTTAGAATTGTTTGTAAGAGTAAAGCACTGGCAACACACCTGAATCTTCTTCAGTAGGGGAAAATTGACACACATTGTGGCACATTGGGACAGTGCTGCACTGTGCAGAACAAAATAAGACTAGATGAAGACTGATATATTAATAAGTGGTATATGAATAAGATGGACTAAAGAGTAGAGAGGAATAAATTATCGATATGACAGATGGCATCCCCAAAATATATATTGAGCAAAAGAAGCCTGACACAAAAAATACATATATTAAGATTCCATTTATAGGAAGAGCAAGGACCAGTAAAACTAATCTAAAAATAAGACAAACCATAAGAGACTCTTAATCTCACAAAACAAAATGAGGGTTGCGGGGCGGGTGGGGGGAGGAGGTGAGTAGGAGAGGGTGGTTGGGTTATGGACATTGGGGAGGGTGTGTGCTATGGTAAGTGCTATGAAGTGTGTAAGCCTGGCGATTCACAGACCTGTACCCCTGGGGCTAATAATACATTATTTGTTAATAAAAAAATTTAAAAAATGAATTTAAAAAACTAATTTAAAATAGTTCCAAATGAGAAATGGAAAGTGACTTTATAAGGATTTTCCTGTAAAGACATCTATGACATAGTCACAAGTGGTAAACTTGCAGACAGATTATGTAGCATTGTTTAAATCTTTAAAAACTGTGCAGGCAAAAAACTGTCTCTGTCTCTCTCATTATATATACACATTCACTCACACATACAGGGTAGGATTATGAATGATTTTTTTTCTTTTTGGTGGGTTTTCTGCACTTTTCAAATTAAAAAATTATATATGGGAGAAAAAATACGAAGGGGACAAAAGAAAAAAAGGAGGAAAGAAAAAGCACAAGGAATAATTGATATAGAACAGGTGATGAAGAAGGAAAACAAAGGAGACTTGAAAGCAGCAGAAGAAAAATAAGAGAAATATGAGCAGAAATAGCTCAAAAGAAACAGCTACAAATTCAGCAAAGTCTCAGGTAGCAAGTTTGCAATATTGAAACTGGTGAGCACTGGAAGGAGCAGGTCTTACCTTGAGGTGCTAAGCTCAGAGAGGACTACCGTTTTATGGGCTGTGGGGCAGACAGAAAGATGGCTTTGGTGCATAAACTTGATTCAGCCAGGAAAATCTGTCCATTCAGTGCTCATGGCTCAGCACTTGTCATCTGTGGGGTGCTACTCTTGCTGAGTAGAAGATATGTGTCTAGGAGTATATATGGTATGTAAGAAAGACAGGAGCATAAGCAAGATGGGAAGATAATTTTCTCATTTGTATAAATCTTAGAACATAGTTTCCACTGCTTTAACTCAAAGAGCCTTTATTGCTGGAAATCCTATTCTCAAAAAATCCAGCTCATTAGTTTGGTGTGAGAAAAAGATTCTGTTTCGATAGGTTGGTAGAATATTCTAGGGCTGGACTTGAGAGTAGCAGCTCTCCCGTGCAGAGTCACATATGTAGAGACATGGAAAGACTGAAGAGAAGGCAGGAAACAGCACCTCTTTGGTTTTTAAAGTTAGTCCCTCCAATTGAAACTTTGATCCAGTTGAGCCAACTGTGTCCTGTTCTCTGTTTTAGATTCAGTTGACCTACAAAAAGCAAGGGAACATAATGAGAGACTGGACAAGGAAATTCTGGCTTTAAGAAATCGGGTTCGATCACTTGACTCCGAAAAAAAAGTGCTTGGAGAAGTGGTAAGTTGTTTAATGTAATTTGTTTTTAGAATGTATGTATGTATGTATCTATCTATCTATCTATTTATTTAAAAGATTTTATTTATTTATTTGACAGACAGAGATCACAAGTAGGCAGAGAGGCAGGCAGAGAGAGAATAGGGAAGCAGGCTCCCTGCCAAGCAGGGAGCCCGATGTGGGGCTCCATCCCAGCACTCTGGGATCATGACCCAAGCCGAAGGCAGAGGCTTTAACCCACTGAGCCACCCAGGCACCCCTAAGATCTTTTCTTTTTTTCTTTTTTTTAGATCTTTTCTTTTTAATATAATTTAAGTTTGAGTTGTGTCACATTTGTGAACCATTTCTTTTTAGTAATTTTTGATTTTTAATACATACTTCCAAGTTCTGGGTATATGTGTCTTCAATTTTAGTTTATATTCATTTTACAACCATATCTCTAGCATCTCACACAACACCTGTGTATCACACAATAATAAGCGCTCAAGTAATTTTGTTGCAAGAATGACTAAATACCCATTAGATTGGCTCTCATCAAAGCAACAGAAGATAACAAATATTGATGGTAATCTGGAGAAATTGGAATCTTTGTGCCTTGTTGAGAATAAAAATTGATGCTGCAGTCACTGTAGGAACCAGCATGGCACTTTCCCTAAAAAGTAAATGTGGAATCACCATATGATCAAGCAATTCTGCTTTTGGGTATATACCCAAAGAATTGAAGGTAGAGACTTGAGCAGATATTTGCACACTCGTGTTCATAGCAGTGTTATCCACAACAGCCCCAAGGTTGAAGCCTTTCAGGGATGAATAGATACACAGAATGTGGACTATACAATGGAATTTTATTCGGCCTTAAATAGGAAGGAAATTCTGACCTATGCTGGAACATGGCTGAAACTTGAAGACATTATGCAAATTGAAATGTGACAAAAAAGGACAAATAGTATATGATTCCCCTTTTATGAGGTACCAAGATAGCCAAAATTATAGAGACAGAAAATAGGATGGTGGTTGCCAGGGACTGGGGGGAGGGAAGGGCAGAATAGGGAATTCTTGTTTAATGAGCATAGAGTTTCAGTTTTGCGTGATGAAAAGAATTTTGTAGATCCATGATGGTGATGGTACATAATAATTAGAATGTACTTACTAATATTGAACTGTGCACTTGAAAATGGTCAACATGGTAAGTTTTGTATTATGTATATTTTATTGTTATTTTTAAAATGCAGTCATAAAAAATGAGTAGACAACAACTGTTCAAGTTGTCTTAGTCTTTTTACATTTACGTATTTAATACCAACATATACTTATGTATGTAATACATACACACACATATATGATAAAATTTAAGAAGGGTGTATCCCAAACATTGTTATACTTCTGGAAAGGGAAATGGGATTGTGGGGTAAGGTTATGTTAGGGAAAAATTCACTTTTTACTCTGTATACCTATATGTTGTTTGAAATTTTTTCATGAAGAATGTATTCATGTATTACTTATATCTTTTAAAAACAAAGCAAACTACCTCCCCTACCCCATCCTCTCATATTTAAAATACTTTTTGTATTTAAGGTTGAAAGACTTAAAGGAGAGATTCGTGAATCTCAAGAGAATAAGCAACTTGGAAACCACTCCCCTGGGAAAAGTGTGGGTGCTGAACAGAGAGAACAGGTATTTTAAAGTCTATTATTTCTGATTTCAAATTATGAAGTGAGTTGCATTTTTGCAGAGTACACTGAGTGATTATACTAATTATTTGATTTTCTCCTCTTATTGCTTGTCTTCTTCTATTGCTTGGCCAGTTAGAGTAGAGGAAGAAATTGGGGTACAGAGGATGTGTTTCTGTTCACATCTTCCCCGCTGGGAAAATTTATATGAAGAATATAATGGACTATATTTTTTTTTAAAGAAAAAAAAAAGGAATTGTACAAAGATATAACCAATTTGGGCATTTTTAATCATCAAAATGAAATTGGTTTATAGAATCAACCAATGATGATGGAGTGGGTATTTGAAGTCCCACTTAAAGGAACAAACTAGGGTAAAGAACCAGAAAGGCTTAGATGCTGTGCATGGTCTCTGGTCTTTTCAGCATGATCAGCCTCTGCAGTGGTGGGCAAAGCAATCACCATCAAGCTGGAATGCAGTGGGAGCCCGTATGTTTTAGATAGGGCTGTGTCAGACACTCAAGGCAAGGAGCTAGACTGCTTTGGGGGGGGCTTTCCTCTTACTTACCTACGATGAGTGACATTCCTTGTTGCTGAGCTAGTTTTTATTGTAGCTCCTTCGTCCCTATAGCCCAGATCTCTTATGTTAGGTCTGTTATTAAACGAAACGAAACTGAGACAAGTGAAAGTTATTTAAAGCTTTATTCTATGCTAAGCATTAGAAGTAAACAAAATTGAAGTTATGCAAAGCTTTAAACTATGCCAAGCATTAGAAATCAAACTGACCAGCCAGGGCCGCTCCGAGGAGAGTGACCCTTCCCAGCTTTATAGACTAATTTTTATAGAGCAAAAATCTGGCCACATATAGGTAGCCAATGAGATTGTAACATTGTATAGTCATGTTAGGCCACATGCAGGCGGCCAATTGAATTACAATTTACCCTATAGTAGCTGTTTGACCTAACCTATTGTTCTGGTCAGAATTGGTGCTCAAGGTTGGCGCCCAAAAGGCGGGGTTTACATTCTTTGGTGGTTAGGGAAAAAGTATGCGTGTTTCTTACTGATTGGATGTCTCCACCTGGCCTGACTTGTTCTTGTATTCTGGACTCTGCTATCAGGAACTGGCCGACTTGGCCTTGTAATTCTGGGCTTTGTTATTAGGAACTGGCTGACCATATTTTACTGGCTTCCCAGACTTGCTTCTAAGTAAGTTTCTCGGGGTGGTGGGGGGGCAGGGTCAGTTTAAGTTTTACTGCACAAACAATAAAATGGCTTTAAACCAAGATGGAGTAGCTCTGGCTAAAAAGGCCCTTATGCTTAGGTATTATGGAAACTACAGCTATAGGATTTCTTGGCTCTGACCCAGGGAACTGTTATCTTTCCTTCTCTTCTGAAACCCTCTTACATAGAAGCAGTGCATTTTTATAGGAAGGAAGGGAGAAAGAGCAGAGAAGGTGGAAGAGAGGAGTGGAGGGAAGGAAAGAAGGAATTTCCAGGCAACACTTCAGTAACTTTTACCAAAACTATTCCCAAAGAGCTCAGTAGTACTCAGAGTGCCTGGTGGCTGAGTCGGTTGAGTGTCTGACTCTTAATTTTGGCTCAGGTCATAATCTCAGGCTTGTAGGATTGAGCCCTGAGTCAGGTTCCCTGCTCAGTAGAGGTCTTCTTGAGATCCTCTCCCTCTTCCTCTATACCTTCTCCTGCTCACACTCTCCCACTCTCTCTTTAATATAAAAAAAAAAAAAAAATCTTAAAAAAAAATAAGGAACTCAGGGTGCTCTAATTAAAAGCAAGTTGAGGGGCACCTGGTTGGCTTAGTCATTTAAGCATCTGCTTTTGGCTCAGGTCATGATCCCAGGTTCCTGGGATGGAGCCCTGCATCATGCTTCCTGGTCCTAGGGGAGTCTGCTTCTCCGTCTCCCTCTGTCTGCTGCTCCCCTTGCTTGTGCAAACTCTCTCTTTCTTTCTCTCTGTGTTAAATACATAAATAAATAAATTAATCTTTTTTAAAAAAGGCAAGTTTATTTTTAGTAACCATTTTGATTAGTTTCTTATTTAGTTTTCTTATTAGTTTCCAGTATTTCTTTATTCAAATATAAAAAATTTGAGTATTTATTCAGATTTCCTCCTTTCCTGGATTCTTTTTTTTTTTTTTTACTAAGATGCTCCTAGAGATCTTTCCATATCATACAAAAAAGTCTTCCTCATTCTTTTTTTTTTTTTTTAAAGATTTTATTTATTTATTTGACAGAGAGAGAGAGAGAGAGATCATAAGTAGGCAGAGAGAGAGGGGGAAGCAGGCTCCCTGCTGAGCAGACAGCCAGATGTGGGGCTCAATCCCAGGACCCTGAGATCATGACCTGAGCTGAAGGCAGAGGCTTAACCCACTGAGCCACCCAGGCGCCCCGAAGTCTTCCTCATTCTTTAGAAGCAGTCTTGCTTTCTATTGTGTGGATGTACTATGATTTATTTAACCAGTCTCCTTTTGATGGACACTTGGGTTGTTTCTGGTCTTTTGCACAAATATGTGGGTATTTCTGTAGGATAGAATCACAGAAATGGTATTATGGGATTAGAGTAGATGGATCTACAATTCAGGTAGATACTGTCTGATACTCCTCAGAAAGAATTATGCCATTTTCCTCTCCTTACACAATGCTTGTAAAAATCAGTTTCTTAAAGAATTCACCAGCTGAATATATTGTCTACTAAATGAGAGCTGAGAATGGGTATCTAAGTGTAGTTTTAATGCATCTTTATCTATTTATAGTGAAATTGGGCATTTTCATATGTTTAAAAGTTATTACATTTCTTTTATAAAATTTGCGTCATTGAAATGTTTAATACAATATAAACATACATATTTTAAGAGTTGAGTTCAGTGAATTTTGACAGGTGGGTATACCTATAACTACAGCCTGGAATCAAGTTATAACTATATTCAAGCTCTCAAGTAATCAAGTTATAACTATATATAACTATAATCAAGTTATAACTATAACTGCAATCAAGAAAGAAAGCATATTCATTAATCCATAAATTTCCCTCCCCCTTTGCCATTAACCCCACCTCCCACCAGTCCTTACTCCACCATCTTCTATTATCATAACTTTTCTAGAATTTCAAGTAAGTAGAATAATCTAGTATATACTTTTCTGTGTTTAGCTTCTTTCAGTTATAATGATGCTTTTGATATTTATGTGTTGTTGCCTGTCAGTAGTTCATTTTTTCTATATTGCTTAGTAATATCCCTGTATTTAGATATACCAGAAATTGTTTACCCACCCGCTGGTTGATAAACATTCAAATTGTTTTTAGGTTTTGACTGTTAAAAATAAAGCTGCCACTAATATCCTTATACCTGTTTTTTTAAATTCTTGGATAAATACCTAGTAGTGAAATTATCAAGTCATAGAGTAAATGTATGTTTAACCTTATAAAAAAAACCTGCCAAACTGCTTTCTGAAGTGGCAGTACTATCTTACATTCCTACCAACAATAGTATGGAAGTTTCAGTTGCTTCTCATTTTCATCAACATAGTTATTGTCAGTCTTTTGAGTTCTAGATATTCTAGGGGACATGTAGTTGTATCTCACAAGGGTTTTATCATTTTGTAAAGTTTTATTTATTTTAGGGAAAGAGAGTGCGAATGGGCAGAGGGGCAAAGGGGCAGGGAAGATCTCCAAAGGGAGAGAGGATCTGAAGAAGACTCTGCATTGAGCATGGAGCCAGACATGGGGCTCAATCTCACGACTCTGAGATTGTAACCTGAGCCAAAATCAAGAGTCAGACACATAACCAGCTGAGTTACTCAAGCATCCCTCACTGTGGTTCTAATTTGACTTTTGAAAGTATCTAATGACAATGAGTATGCTTTGATGTGCCGATTAGCCATTAGTATACATTTTTTTATGAAACCTCAATCTAAATATTTTGTTTTTGACTGAATTATATGTATATTAAGTTTAGGAATTCTTTATATATGTTGCATACTAGTCCTTCATTAGATATATGTACTTTAAATATTTTCTCTCAGTCTATGACTTGTCTTTTCATTTTTAAAAGTGTTTTATGAATAATAGTTGTTTTAAAAATTTTGATGGAACCCAATTTATCAAAGTTTTCTTTTAAAATTTTATTATAGGACATATAAGCCATCTAAGATATTTTGTCTATACCAAGGACACAAAATATTTGTCCTCTCTTTTCTTCTAAAAGTTTTAGAGTTTCAGCTTCTACATTTAGGTTTATGATCCATTGGAGATAATTTTTGTATATAGTGTGAGGTGAGGTTTGAGGTTCATTTATTTCCAAATGTATATCCTGTTATTCTGGAATGATTTATTGGAAAGATAACTATTTAATTACTTTGGCACCTTTATAAAAAATCTGTTATTCAGCTCAATTTCTGGACTCTCTTCTGTTACATTAATCTAAACATTTGTTTGTAGGATAATATCATGCTGTTGTTTTATTGTAAGTCTTGAAATCAGAAAGAAAATCTTTCCAACTTTTTCTTTCAAAGATGTTTGGACTGTTCTAGGTTCTTTGCATTCATATATGTTTTTAAAAAGATTTTATTGATTTATTTGAGCAAGAGAGGCCTGGAGACCCTGGGAGCATAACCTGAGCTGAAGGCAAATGCTTAACTGACTGAGTTACCCAGGTGCCCCTTCCATATACATTTTAGAATCAGCTTGTCATTTTTGACAAAAATGCCTGCTAGGATTTTGATTGGGATGGCACTGAATCTGCAGATCAACTGAGGCAGAATTTATATTTTAACAATATTGGGTCTGCCAATGTGTCAACATGATCTATATCTTTCTGTTTATTTGAGTCTTTATCTCAGCAATGTTTTATCGTTTTCAGCGCGCAGTTCTTACCTATGTGTAATTTCATCTATTCTTTTAAAAAATTGAACTATAACTTACATACCATAAAATTCACCCCTTTAAAGTATATTGTTAAGTGGTTTTTAGTATATTCACAAAGTTACACAATTATCACCACTATCTAATTTCAGAACATTTTCATCTCTCCAAAAGAAACCCCATATCCATTAGTAGTCAATCTCCATTCCCTTAGCCTCCAGACTCTTGGCAACCACTAATTTGCTTTTAGTCTCTAAGAATTTGCCTATCTGGTACATTTCATACACATGGAATCATACAGTATGTGGTCTTCCACATCTGGCTTCTTTCACTTGGATTAATCTTGTCGAGTCTGAAGCATATTGTAGCATCAATAAGTACTTTATCTCTTTTTATGGCTAAATAATACTTCATTGCATGGGTTACAACACATTTTGTTTATCCATTCACCAGTTGATGGACATTTGGTAGTTTCCACTTCATGGCTATTAGGAATAATGTTGTTATGTACATACATGTACAATTTTTTTGTGTGGACATATTTGCATTTCTTTTGGGTATGTATGTAGGAGTAGAATTGGTAAGTCACATGTTAATTTTTTTTCCTTTAAAGATTTTATTTATTTATTTGACAAAGAGAGATCACAGTAGACAGAGAGGCAGGCAGAGAGAGAGAGAGGGAAGCAGGCTCCCCACTGAGCAGAGAGCCCGATGCGGGACTCGATCCCCGGACCCCGAGATCATGACCTGAGCTGAAGGCAGCGGCTCAATCCATTGAGCCACCCAGGTGCCCCAGTCACATGTTAATTTTATGTTTAACCTTTTGAAAATGCCAGGCTGTTTTCCAAAGCAGCTGCCCCATATAACATTCCTATCAGCACTCTATGAGTTCCCCACACCATCAATATTTGTTATATTCTGTCTTTCTTATTATAGCCATCCTAGTGGGTGTGGAGTAGTATCTTAATGTAATTTTGACTTTCCCAAGTGATATTAAGCATCTTTTCTTACACTTACTGGCCATTTGTATATCTTCTTTAGAAAATGTCTTTTTATATCCTTTGCCAATTTTTAATGGCATTATTTGTCTTTTTATTGCAAGGGCTCTTTATATATTCTATTTATTAGTCTCTGTCATAGACTGACTTGTGCCTCCTCTGACATGTGTTGAAATCCTAACCCCCGGTACCTATGAATACAACCGCATCTAGAAACAGGGTCTTTGCAGATGTAGCCAAGTTAGAATGAGGGCATTAGGATGGACCCTACTCCAGTATGACTGGTGTACCTATATGAAGAGGAAATGCTGTGTGAAGACAGAAATGCACAGGAAGTGCCATGTGCTGACAGAGGCAGAGGTTGGAGTGATGGGCTGTGCCAAGGATCGACAGCCACCACCAGAAGCTAAAAGAGGCAAGGAAAGATTTTACCCAGTATCTCAAAGGGAACTTGACTCTGCTGAAGCTTGATTTCATAATTCTGACTCCAGAGCTATGAGGAATATATTTTTGTTTTTTTAAGCCTCCTAATTTGTGGTAATTTGTTATGGCAATCCTAGGAAATTCGTTGACATTTTGGTACCAGAAAGTGAGGTACTTCTATAACAAATACCTAAAACTGGAGAAGTGTCTTTGTAATTGTATTATATGTAGAGGCTGGAATAATTTTGAGGTGCTAGACAGAAAAAGCCTAAATTGCCTTGAAGGGACTGTTGGTATAAATATGAACTTAAAGGTGGTTCTGGTGGGAGCTCAGAAAGAAGTGAGAGCTATAGGGAAAGCTACTGTCATTTCAGAGAACACATATATTGCCAGTATCTTGCTAGAAATATGAACATCAAAGGTGTTTCTGGTGAGGCCTCAGAGAGAAATGAGCAACATATTGTTTGACTCTGGAAAAGAGACGATCCTTGTTATAAAGTAACAGAGAATGTGGTTGAGTTACATTTTACCATTGAGTGGAAAGTAGAACCTTTAAGTGATGAACTTGGATGTTTATTTGTGGTGATTTCCAAACAAAATGTGTAAGGTATGGTTTAACCTTGATGCTTATGGTAAAATGTGAGAGGAAAGAGGTAAGTTGAATTAATGGTTAATAAAAAGGAACAACACTTGTTGTTCTAAACCCTATAATACATTGTTATTATTTTTCCTTAGCCTATTACCTTTTATTATTTTTAAGATTTTATTTATTTATTTATTTATTTATTTGACAGAGACGCAGCAAGAGAGGGAACACAAGCAGGGGGAGTGGGAAAGGGAGAAGCAAGCCTCCTGCTGAGCAGGGACCCCGATGAGGGGCTCTATCTCAGGACCCTGGGATCATGACCTAAGCCAAAGGCAGACGCTTAACTGACTGAGCCACCCAGACATCCCAGCCTATTACCTTTTAAAGGGAAAACAAGTCTTTCACATTTAACCACATATTGACCATTTCTAGAGCTCATCATTACTTTGCATAGACCCAAGTTTCTATCTGGTACAATACTTCTTTAGCCTAAAGAACACAAGTCAACATTTCTTCTAGTATAGATCTACTAGTGATAAACTTTCTGGTTTTGTTTGTCTGCAAAAGTCTTTGTTTTGCCTTTTTTTTTTTTTCCCAAAAAGCCTTTTACCGCGGTAAAATGCACATAACAGAAAATTTATCATGTTAACTATTTCTTTTTAAGACTTATTTATATATTTTAGAGAGAATGCAAGCAGGGGGAGGGGCATAGGAGAGGAAGAGAAGCAGACTCCGCACTGAGTGCAGAGCCCAAGATGAAGCTCAGTCTCACAACCCTAAGATCATGGCTTAAGCTGAAATCGAGTCAGATGCTCAATCCACTGAGCCATCCAGGTGCCCCTCATTTTAACTACTTTTAAGTGTGCAGTTCAGTGGTGGTAGCACGTTCATATTGTTGTGTAACCATTACTGATATCCACCTCCAGAACTCCCTTCATCTTGTAAAACTAAAACTCTATATTCATTAAGCAGTAACTCCCCTTCTGCCTTTCTCCCAGGCACTGGCAACCACCATTCTATTTTCTATCTCTATGATTTTGACTACTCCAAGTACCTCATAAAAGGGGAATCATATACTATTTGTCCTTTTCTGATTCACATTTCAAGCAGCTAATGTCTTCAAGTTTCATCCACATTGCAGCATATGTCAGAATTTCCTTCCAATTTAAGGCTGAATAATATTCCATTGTATAGTCCACATTCTGTGTATCTATTCATCCCTCAAGGGATACGTGACTTGCTTCAGCCTTTTGGCTGTGTGTTTACTGCTATGGGCATGAGTATGCAAATATCTGTTCAAGTCCCTGCTTTCAATTCCTTTGGGTATATACCTAGATGTAGAACTGCTGGATCATATGGTAATTCTCTTTCATTTTATTGAAGAACCATTTTACCATTTTGCATAATGACTGCACCATTTTACATTCTCACTGACAGTACACAAGGGTTCCAGTTTCTCCATATCATCATCAACACTTTTTATTTTCTATTTTTGGTGCAAGCTATCCTAATGGATGCAGGGTGGTTTCTCACTGTGGTCTGAGTTGCATTTACATAATAATTAATGATGTTAAGCATCTTTTCATGTGCTCATTGACTTTTCATATGTCGTCACTGGAGAAATACCTATTCAAGTCCTTTGACTATTTTTTTTTAAAGAATTTTTTATTTGTTTCTCAGAGAGAGAGAGAGAGAGAGAGAGAGAGAGAGACAGCAGGCACAAGCAGGTGGAGCCACAGGCAGAGGGAGAAGCAGGCTCCCTGCTGAGCAAAAAGCCCAGTGTGGGACTCAATCCCAGGACCCTGGGATCACAACCTGAGGGGAAGGGAGATGCTTAACTGACTGAGCCACTGAGGTGTTCCCCTCCTTTGCCTATTTTTAACTCATGTTGTTTTTATGTTGTTGAGTTTTAGGAACTCTTTACTTATTTTTATTATATGAATCCCTTATCAATATATAACTTGAAAATCTTATTCCATTCCATAGGTTTCCTTTTCACTGTATTGATGCACAAAAAATTCTAAATTTCATGAAGTCCAGTTTGTCCATTTCTTATTTTATTGTCTGTGCTTTTTATATCATACCCAAGAAGTCATTGCCAAATCCAATGTTGTAAAGCTTTTCCCATTTTTTTCTTCTATGAGTTTTACAGTTTTAAGACTTACACTTAAATCTTTGATTCATTTTGAGTTAACGTTTATATTTGCTGTTAAGGTACAACTTCCTTCTTTTACATATGGATATTCAGTTATTCCAGCATCATTTGTTGAAAAGCCTGGCCTTTTCCCATTGAATGGTCTTGGCACACTTGTCAGAAATCTTTTGAGCATATACATGAAGGTTAATTTTTGGTCTCAGTATTCTATTTCATTGTTCTATATGTCTGTGTCTCTGCCTATACCACACTATTTTGACTACTCTGGCTTTGTAGTAAATTTTAAAATCTGGAAATATGAGTCCTGAAGCTTTATTCTTTTCCAAGATGATTTCAGCATACCTTGAGATTCCATATGGATTTTAGGATGGGTTTTTCTATTTCTGCAAAAATGATATTGGGATTTTGATAGGAATTTCATTGAATCTGTAGATCTTTTGGGTAGTATTGACATCTTAACAATGTTAAGTCTTCCGATTCATGAACGTGGAATATGTTTCTGTTTGTTTTCTTTAATTTTTTTCAGCAATGTCTTATAGTTTTCATTGTACAAGTCTTTCATCTCCTTGGTTAAGTTGATTCCTAACTATTTTATTCTTTTTGATGCTACTATAAATGGAAGTGTTTTTGCAATTTCCTTTTCAGATTGCCTTGTTGTTAGTGTGTAAAAGTGTGTTGATTTTGTATCTTGTTACTTGGTAAATTCATTTGTTAATGTCTAACTGTTTGTAGAATCTTTAAGGTTTTCTACATAAGATAATATCATCTGCAAATAGAAATAATTTTACTTCTTCCTTTCTAATTTGAATGTCTTTCTTTTCCTTGCTTAATTGCTCTGACTAGAATTTCCAATACTACATTGAATAGAAGTGGTGAAAGATTTGTTCCTGATCTTAAAGGAAAAGCATTTAATCCTTGACCATTGAATATGATGTTCCCTGTAAGTTTCTTAAAAATTTCTTATTATGTTGAGATAGTTTTCTTCTATTCCTAGTTTATTTCATGTTTTTTTTAAATCATGAAAGGGTGTTGGATTCTGTCAAATGCATTTTCTGCATCATTTGAGATGATCATGTCAATGTTCCCTCATACTTTTAATGTGGTATATTACATTGCTTGACTTCTGTATGTTGAACCATACTTAAATTTCAGGACTAGATTTCACTTGGTCATGGTGTATAACCCTTCTTATATGGTGTTAAATTTGATAATATTTTGTTGAGAATTTTTGCTTCAATGCTCATAAAGGATACTAGTCTGTAGTTTTTTCTTCCATTTTGTATCTTTGTCCGACTTTCATGTCAGGGTAACCTGGCCCCACAGGATGATTTATAAAGTGTTACTTCCCTCTCAAGTTTTGGGAAAAGTTTGAGAAGGATTGGTGTTCATTCTGTTTTGAATGTTTGGTAGAATTTACCAGTGAGGCCATCAGGCCTGGGCTCTTCTTTGTACCTGAGCTTTTTGATTACTGAATCAGTATCCTACTAGTTATAGCATGATTCTTTTTTATTTTTTTAAGGTTTTACTTATTTATTTGCTAGAGAGAAAGATAACAAGCAGGGGGAGCAGCAGGCAGAGGGAGAAGCAGACTTCCCGCTGAGCAAAGAGTCTGATGTGGGACTTGATTTCAGGACCCTGGGATCATGACCTGAGCTGAAGGCAGACAACTAACTGATTGAACCACATATGTATCCATGGTCTTTTTTTTTTTTTTTAAGATTTAAAAAAATTTTTTTTAATTAATTTATTTATTTTCAGAAAAACAGTATTCATTATTTTTCACCACACCCAGTGCCCCATGCAATCCGTGCCCTCTATAATACCCACCACCTGGTACCCCAACCTCCCACCCCCTGCCACTTCAAACCCCTCAGATTGTTTTTCAGAGTCCATAGTCTCTCATGGTTCACCTCCCCTTCCAATTTACCCCAACTCCCTTCTCCTCCCTAACACCCCTTGTCCTCCATGATATTTGTTATGCTCCACAAATAAGTGAAACCATATGATAATTGACACTCTCTGCTTGACTTATTTCACTCAGCATAATCTCTTCCAGTCCCATCCATGTTGCTACAAAAGTTGGGTATTTGTCCTTTCTGATGGAGGCATAATATTCCATAGTGTATATGGACCACATCTTCCTTATCCATTCATCCGTTGAAGGGCATCTTGGTTCTTTCCATAGTTTGGCGACCGTGGCCATTGCTGCTATAAACATTGGGGTACAGATGTTTTTTTTTTTTTTTTTAAGATTTTATTTATTTATTTGATAAAGAGAGAGATAACAAGCAGGCAGAGAGATAAGCAGAGAGGGGGGCGGGAAGCAGGCTCCCCACCCAGCAGAGAGCCCAATGTGAGCCTCTATCCCAGGACCCTGAGATCATGACCTGAGCTGAAGGCAGAGGCTTAACCCACTGAGCCACCCAGGCGCCCCTGTATCCCTGGTCTTTGTTAGTTTTGTGTTTCTAGGAATTCGTCCATTTCATGTAGGTTATCCAGTTTATTGGTGTACAATTGTTCAACGTACTTTCTTCTATGCTTTTTTATCTGTAAAATTCGTAAGAATGCATTCTTAACTTTTATGTTAGTATTTTGAGTCTTCTCTTTTTTTCTTAGTCATTCTAGCTAAAGGTTTGTCAATTTTGATCTTTTCAAAGAACCAACTTCTGGTTTCACTGATTTTCTGTATTGTTTTTCTATATTTTATCTGTGCTCTGACTCTTATTATTTCTTTTTGCTGTGTTTGAACTTAGTTTGTTGTTCTTTTTATACTTCTTTAAATCATAAAATTAGGTTGTTGATTTCAGTTCTTTCTCATTCTTTAATATAAGCATTTATAGCTATAAATGTCCCCTTTAGCACATCTTTCATTATGTCCCCTAAGTTTTGAATGTTGTAGTTTCATATTTTATTTTTATTCATCTCTGGATATTTCCTGATCTCTCTTGTGATTTCTTCTTTATCCATTGGTTGTTTAAGAGTAGTTGTTTAGGGGTGCCTGGGTGCCTCAATGGGTTAGGGCCTCTGCCTTCAGCTCTGGTTGTGGTCCTGGGGTCCTGGGATTGAGCCCCACATCGGGCTCTCTGCTTGGTGGAGGGCCTGCTTCCCCCTCTCTCTGTCTCTGCCTGCCTCTCTGCCTACTTGTGATCTCTGTCTGTCAAATAAGTAAATAAAATCTTTTAAAAAGAGTAGTTGTTTAATTTCCATATATATCTGTATACATATATATGTATATATGAAATTTCCAGTTTTCCTTCTGTTATTAAATTTCCTTCTGTTATTAAATCTGTCTCCATCCTACTGTAGTTGGAGAAGACATTTTGTATCTATTAAGACTTGGTCTATCGCCTAAAATATGGTCTATCTTGGAGTGTCCTGTGTGTACTTGGGAAGAGTATTTTGCTGTCATTGAATAGAGTGTCCTATATATGTCTGTTAGATATTGTTGATTTATTATGTTGTTCAAGTCCTCTATTTCCTTAATTCTCTTATATCTGTTCCATCCATTATTGAAAGTGGGATATCGAAGTTTCCAACTCATTGTAGAAATGTCTACATCTTCTTTTAATTTGGCCAATTTTGCCTTATATATTTTGGTCAGTGATTAAGTACTGTTATATCTTATTGCTGTATTGAAACTTTTATTAATATATAATGCCCTTCTTTGTCTCTTGTAATCTTTTTTGATTTAAAATCTATTTTGTCTGATATTAGTTTTACTAGCTTTGCCCTATTTGGCTACTATTTGCATACTTTTGCTTGCCCCTTCTTTGCATCTTTGGATCTGAAGTGAATCTTCTGTGGACAGTATATGGTTGAACCATGTTGTGTTTTTATTGAGAGATTACATTACATTTAAAGTAATTATTAAAGTAGGACTTCTGTCATTTCATCATTTGTTTCTATGTACCATATAGCTTTTTGTTTTCCTCATTTCCTGCTTAAGTGTCTCTCTTGTATATAGTTGATTTTTTTTGTAATAAAACATTTTAATTCCTTTTTATTCCCTTTTGAGTATGTTCTGTAACTATTTTCTTTGCAGTTACCATAGGGATTGCATTTAACATGCTAAAGTTATAATACTTTAATTTGAATTTATGTCAGTTCAACTTTGATAATATGCAAAAACTTTGCTCATTTACAGCTTTGTTCTCAGTAATTGACATCACAAAATTACATCTTTTTTTGAGAATTTTTGAAAGATTTATAAAAAATTTATTTGACAGAGAGACAGAATGTGAGAGAGGGAACACAATAAGGGGGAGTGGGAGAGAGAGAAGGAGGCTTCCCACTGAGCAGGAAGCCCGACGCAGAGCTTGATCCCAGAATTTTGGGATCATGACCTGAGCTGAAGGCAGAGACTTAACAACTGAGCCACCCAGGTGCCCCACAAAATTACATCTTTATATATTGTGTATCCAAAAGCATGAATTAATAATTGCTTTTTAAAATGTTTTAGTCTCTTAAATTACATAGAAGCTTAATTATAGAATTAGAGTGAAAGTTCCAATAATATTAGGTTTTAGGGTAATAATAATTTTTTTTTTTTGAATTTTCTTATTCTTTATTATTTTTTTTTTAATTTTTTTATTTTTATAAACATATATTTTTATCCCCAGGGGTACAGGTCTGTGAATCACCAGGTTTACACACTTCACAGCACTCACCAAATCACATACCCTCCCCAATGTCCAT
>NC_081570.1:32679614-32853060 GCF_022355385.1 Mustela nigripes
CAGTGAGGGGAGTGTTAAAGTCCCCTACTATCATTGTATTATTGTTGATGTGTTTCTTTGATTTTGTTATTAATTGGTTTATATAGTTGGCTGCTCCCACATTGGGGGCATAGGGTAATAATAATTTTTAAAGCAATATACCAATCTCTTAAGTCATGTGGAGAACAAAATTGGAGTTTTAAACCACTGTTACTATAACACTAGCTTTTATCATTGTCCATATATTTACTTTTACTGAGATGTTTCTCTTCATATGGCTTTGAGTTACTGTCTGGTATCTTTTTATTTCAACCTGCAGGACTCCTTTTAGGATTTCTCACAGGGTGGGTCTAGCAGTGACAAACTCCCTCAGGTCTTGTTTATCTATGAATGTCTTACTTTCATTCTCACTCTTGAAAGGACAGTTTTGCTGGTTATAGAATTCTAGGCCGACAGGTTTTTTTTTTTTTCTTTTAGCATTTTTAATATATCAGCCCACTGCCTTCTGGCCTCCAAAGTTACAGATGAGAAATCTGCTGGTACTGTTACTGAGGATCTCCTATAAATGACAAGTCACTTCTCTCTTGCTGCATTCAAGATTATCTCTTTATCTTTGGCTTTCAGTGGCCAGTTTATAATACGTCTCAGTGTGGGTCTCTTTGATTTAATCCTTCTTGTAGTTCAGTGCACTTCTTGGATGTTTATATTCATGTCTTCAACCAAGCTATCATTTTCTTTTGTCTTTGATGGTGACCATGTCTGTGACTCATTCCTTCTTCAGTTACCCATATATCCATTGGGAGGAGGCTGATCTGGGAAAGGACCAAAACAAACCTAGAATTACAAGAGAGTTATTCGGGGTGGTACCTGAGAAGGATCAAGGGAATGGCAGCTGTGGATTAGCAAAGCCTTTAAGCTCATGGTGCAGGTCTGATACCCATTAAAAAGGGAGAAGGAAGGAAGATTGGATAGGAAGAGCCTCAGACTGTGGTGTAACTCTAAGAAGTCTCATTCAGACCAATAGGGCTTTGGCACAGTGATAACCTGTGAAGGAATTCCACATTAACCAGAAATGGACAGGTCTTACTATCCCTACCATGCTTAGTCGTTCATTGGAGGTTACCTGGGAAGAGTGTGCCAAGTTCTTCCCTGAAGGGAGAGATACCTACCAGTGGTACACTGCCATGTGGCTCTCTGTGTCACAGAATTTTCGATGGTAGAAAAGATCCTTGGAGAGTGACTGGTTAATCTACCTCCCTCTATGATAGATGTCATCTATGACATTCTGAATAAATGAGTATATGTCATATTTTAAAACATGTTTAGAAAAGATCATACATATCCCTCTCATGTTTAATTTTAAATACCAGAAGTTTTTTCTTTGTGTAATCTCAGTCCTCTAGGCTGCTTTCTTTACTTTGTCATCAAGACTTGAAATATGTGATTTCTAAAATAATACTGAATAGATTTTTATGATCAGAGTTCTCTCTGATCTCTTGATCTTCCATGAAGAAAAAGACCCAAGCTTTCTCCATCAAGTTTAGCGCCAAGCAATGGAAATATCACTAGGTATTCACTAAGGGCTCATTCTCAGCTATGGAATTGAGTGAACTGAGTGCTGTAATCAGTAGGTTAGGAGTTTCAGATCTTGATGCAAGGCCATGCTTCCCTCAGCATGGATCTTCAGCTTTTTAGTGAGTGTGTGGGTGCTTCATGCAATCATTCCTGGTCTCTTACTACTTTACTTTCTGTTCCCTACAAAAAGGAAGTTAGAGGATGGAAACTAAGATTTCAGTGCCTACACAGTATTTTAATGACTCTGCTGTGGGTTTGATATAATTCATTTAATGTTAACAGAAAATTCTGGGAGATAGGTATCATTCACCTCCCTGCATAGGTGAGGAAACAAAGATCACAAATTCATAAATGTAAAGATTTCAAATTTCTTTCTTTCTTCCTTTTTTTTTTTTAAAGATTTTTATTTATTTGACAGACAGATCATAAGTAATCAGAGAGGCAGGCATAGAGAGAGAGGAGGAAGCAGGTTCCCTGCCAAGCAGAGAGCCCCATGTGGGGCTTGATCCCAGGACCCTGAGACCATGACCTGAGCCAAAGGCAGAGGCTTTAACCCACTGAGCTACTCAGGCACCTCTCTTCCTTTCTTTTATACAGAGAGAGATATCGAGGGCGCAAGCAGGGGTAGGGGCAGCAGGCAGAGGGAGAGAGAGACCCAGGCTCCCTGCTGAGCAGAGAACCCTATGTGGGGCTTGATCCTAGGACATTGGGATAAAACCTGAGCCAAAGGCAGATGCTTAACTAACTGAGCCACCCAGGTTCCCTGAAGATTTCAAATTTCAACTGACTACAAAACCCATGTTTTTGCCACTGTGATTTTCAAACTGTTTTAAGGATCCTTGATGTTCCACAGATGCAGAGTTCTAGGTCTTCTGCCTCCACATCAACCAGAGAAGCCTCCATTTCTGGGCTCCCTGTAGACAGTTTTCCCATAAGAATTCTTTTGAAAATAAATTGGAGGGGATGACTGTAAAAAGATAAATAATTTAGAAAACCAATCCCTTAAATTGTGCAGGCTCCTCAAGACAATGACCTGTATTCCTTACCTATTTCTATATGTAAGATTTACCACTAATTAGATCATTTTAATGCTGCTAACATGCATATTCTCAGGGAAAATGCTTGAAAAGAAGAAATTCTAGGTATCTGATAAGAATGATAATAGCTGGAGTGCCTGGGTGGCACGGTCAGTTCAGCATCTGCCTCCGGCTCTGGTCATGATCCCAGAGTCCTGGGATGGAGTCCCACGTAGGGCTCCCTGCTCAACTCCCTCTGCCTGCCACTCACCCTGCTTATGCTCTCTCTTTCTCTTTCTGTCAAATAAATAAATTAAATTTTAAAAGAAATTATAATAGCCACAATATATTGAGCATCTCTCATATGCCATGACATGTTTACATAATCCCAATAATCCTTGTAACAGCCCTCCCCAAGGTAAGTAGGGCTATTCCCATTTCATGGTTGAGAGAACTTAAAGGGACTTGAACAAAGTGAGAGGCAGAGCTAGGAGTTGTTCTGGGTTTAGTCTGGACTTAGAGCTGATTATGTACATCAGATCAACCCTTTTTTATGTTCAATTAGCTAACATATAGTACATCATTAGTTTTTGATGTACTATTCAATGATTCATTAGTTGCATATAACACCCAGGGCTCATCACAACATATCATGTCAACTCTAATGAGGATTTATGGAGGGTTTATATAGGGGATTAATTATACCTCCTGGGGGTTACAGTATACTCCACACTGAGCACATAAATCACGTCCACCTGGAGGTGGTGACTGCGTATGTTCCATCCTGCCCACTGCCTGCACCTGCCACCCCCATGGACTGTGCCTGTGAAAGGGCGTGGGCAGAGTGCAGGCATGTGGTGGGGATGGTAGTAGCACTTGTCAAACTGTGCCTGGGAGGCACAGTTTGCTTCAGAGCATTAGATGGTCCCCACCTTTGGGGCAGTAGAACCCTGAAAGTGGAAAATTCTGAGCTGTTACACCTTTCTCCAGAGTCGTTGGTGGCTACCCCTTGCCAATGGGGCAATTCCCTAGCAAACCTGGTTGCTTCTCTTTGCTTACTGCTGCCTGACAGGTGAGGTAGGCACCCCATCAGCTACCCAGAGCTCTCTTTCTCCCACTGCCCATTTCTTACAGTATTTGCTGCCCCTCTGCTGCCTTTTTCTGCTTTAAACTTTGGTCACCATGTAGTACACAAAGGACACACGTTGCCTAAATGCATAACCATCATTAATATGCCACAAATTATGTTAAATTTCATATATATATTCTTTTGAAAAGCTATCTTTTAAATATAACATTAAAATACATGATGTTCTTATACAGAATTACACAAAGGAAAACACGAAGGAAATGATGGGAGTTTTCATTTTTAAGGGTTGAAATGGTTCTCGCACTTGGCACTGAAGCATCTCAGGTGATATAGGGTGGAGCCAAGGAGATTCTGGCTTTGGGTGCTGAATGCATCAGCATCCATCTGTGGACCTGCAGAAATGACTATCAGGACAAGCGTCTATCAGGTGAAGGGGAGAAGCTGTCCTGAGGGAAAACTTTACCCTCTCCTATGTCCTTGCCCAGTCCTGCTAGGAAGTCGACCTAATTCTTAACCATGTCTTTTTTCTATACCCCTAGACAGGAGGAGTTGTAAAAGTTACACTGGGGTTTCAGCATCCATTTTTACTGTTGCCTGTCCCATTCTTTCTAACCCATCTCTTCCTATTAAACACGAGAAAGGTAGATTACTGATAATCAATAATAATAAATATTTACTAATATTAATAAATATTAGTTTATTAATAATAAACTAAGAAATTAATTTTTAAAAAACCTGTTGGTTAATTTAATACATATCTGGCAGTAAATATGAATCCAGAAGGACCAGCAAAGCCCCAGAATACTTTTCTCCAAAATTTAATTAGGGTAGAACTCTGGTGGATCAATGCTTTCCTATTCAGCTTAAGTGAATGAGTGTTTTTGTCTCTGAATTAAACTAAAAACTTAATTGAAGATTCTGTTGAAAGAAAAAGTAATATCAGTGTTGGTGTCTTCTATTTCTAAATTACATCTAAATACTCAGAAGCTTCCTTTGCCTATAGTTTTGTTATTGGGCCAAATCTACAATGAAATGTTAACTTTTCAAAAGTGAAAAAAAAAGGGGGGGGGGCACATTAGCAACTTATATCAGGACAATGAAGATCCTGTAGTATATTCTTCTAACACTTGGTTCCTTTGGTTCAGCTGCCAAACAGCAGTGAGGGCTCGAACACTTCATAAAGCCACTCTTCAAAGGATCCAAGACCAAACAGGAGGTGAAACTTGTTGGTACAGAAAGTTTTCAAGTTGTATCTTCAGGGAAGGATGCTTAAAAACTATAGCTTATTTTTTCTTTCTTTCTTTTTTTTTTTTTAGAATAACACATGTATGTATGTATTTTAACTGATGATTTATTTGGCTTAAGACTTCCCTCTTAGAGCCTGAGTTATCAGTAATATAGGAAAACAGCAGAGAACCCTGTATGGAAAGTCAAGAGACAGTGCAAGTACAAGATTTAAATGAGGTAAGACATAAAAAGGTCATTTCCAGTGACAGCTGCTAATTCAGTTGCGGCACACTCCATAAGGTTGCTTAAGGATAGCTGAATATAGGCAAAGGGAGAAAATACACCTGCAGGAATGGTAAACCTACATCTTGTGATTGTAATCACTGTAACAGGTTAGGAAGGAGCCCTGTAAAATATATTTGGGATAGACTAGTGTGTTGAAATTGGAAGCGTATTTAAAGGTACTGCCTTGCAACTGAGTAAACGTGAAAATTCAGAACAACCCAATAACACAAACCACCATTTACAGAGCATCGCTGTAAGTGAGGTGCCCACATGTGCATAGGGATCATTGTCCTCATTTTTCTGATGACAAAACTGAGTCTAAGTTAAGTAACAGACTCAGTTTTCCGCTGTTGGTAAATAGAACAAGACCAGTAAGACTTTTTTTCCCCACAAATCATTCTTGGTTTCCCAAGTGGGAGAGTAGAGACCTATCCATTTCATGCTGCTCCCTAGTGGGGTGGTACAAAGGAGTAGTTAGCTCACCTGACAGGTGTGCTCTGACCAACAAGAAGGGTCCACAGCTTGATGGCAGTAATATGAGAACTGGCTCAGTTCTCAGTCTATAGCCACCAAATTGCATTTTGGCCTCAACTTAATTTCCTACTAGGTTTTTGTAACAAGAGAAAATATGCTTTGGTAAGTTCAAATAGAGTAGATACTAAAAGTAAGGGCTTATAAGTTAAATTTGGTTTGAATCCCAGTGCTGATCTTGGGAAAAATATCTAATATAGCTGAGCCTCACCTCTGTTCTCTGTTTAAAAAAATATATATATATAATATATATTTATATATTATATATAAATATATATAATTATATATATAATTATATATTATATATAGAATATAACTTAATTATGTTTATATATTATATAACCTTATGTTTATATAAATATATCATATAACTTAATTATATTTATATATTATTGACTTTACATAAATATTTATATAATATATTATATAGTCTATAACTTAACCATATTTATATATATTTTTATATATATATATATACATATATATATATTCCAATTTCGTAGGGGTCCTGGAAAACAAAATGAGATAATGCAAGTAAAGCATGTATCATGATGTCTGACACATGGCAAGTACTAACTAGTAATTACTTTCATTATTATTGCAATTATTATTATCAATTAATCTGGAAAGATTTTAACAAGACTTTATATCTGATAGCTGCTTAACAAAATACTTTCAAAATCTCACTTCATTCCTACTCTGATGGTTATAATGTATATAATAGAACAGTATCAGCTCCATCTTACAATTGAGGAAGAGGCTTAGAGAGAAAAATGTCTCTTATGAGCTATGGTACCATGAATTACTTTTCCCAGCTTCATATCTCCCCTAGATGACTTTATAATTGAGTTAGGCAGGAAATTACTATTATCAGAATCTACACATGATTTAATTTAAACATGATCATTGTATATAGAATTAATTATGTAAAATGCTTTTTGCAGAGTTTGAAAATGAGCCAAGAAAAAATTGAAATATTTGAAAGTGAGTTGTCAGAAGAAAGGAGAAGGCAATTGGCATCTGATTTTACTACTATACAGAAGGCTTTGAAAGTTGAAAGTGAGGTATTTTGCCACTCAGGATGTTATTTCCCTCTTTTTGCATTCCTACTTTAGAGATTTCATGTTACCATTTATTTTGGTTTTCAACTAAATCGTAGCTATAGAATACATGTTTCTGTTAGTAATAATGGGGTGAGTGTCCTTTCCACAAGCTGAGTTCCAGCACCAGCCAAAGAGGGGCTTGAAGTAGCAGGTGTTTGATTATTATGGTGGTCATAGAGTCATGGACTTGTCTCTCCTTTTAAGTGCTTGTCCCAGCATCTTGGAAAGGTCTGTCAGGAGACAACCAGCCTATATTTGGAAGAGAGACCTGGATGTGAGTCCATGGAAGTCTAGATCACCAATTTAGAGGATGGTGACACTTAATCAGTTTGCAGGGTGGGTGACAGCCTGTGCAACGCCCCAAATCCCATCCTGATGACCTACAGGAATTTTCAATGCAATGAGGCAGGAAACTGATGCCACTTGCCCTCTTCCGGTGGTTTTGGGTGGCCACTCTCCATTTTCTCTCCTTTTTGCCCCACACCTTCCTCATCAACACTGTCTTCCCTTTCTGATCTCAAGGCTTTGGGAAAATACCAAGTAACTCCTCTCCTAAAGTAAATTTCATATCACCTGTTCCCTTCATAGGGTACCACAGATTCTCAGGTCCCAAAATGTATATTCCATATCATCAGTGTAGAAATTTGATAAGAATCTACATATAAGTGAAATGTTTTCTCTCACAGATATAGAAAAAAAATCAGAGTTGATTAAGTCACTGAATATACTTTATTAAGTAAGGCAGCATACTCTGTAGTTAAGAACACAGAGTTTGAAGTTGGTCAGACAGGTGAATCTTAGCTTTACCACTTCCTAGCTATGTGAACTTAGGCAGGCCACTTACACTCTCTGAGCCTGTATCAGTAACGGGACTGCATGGGGTTGTCACAAAATTAAAGGCATGGTTGTTCTGTAAAAGGTAACTTAAAAAAAAAGATATATTTTAAAACAGGTAATATAACTAATGCAGGAGTTGCTGAAGAATTTACCTCTCTAGAAGCCTTGCTGAAAGTAGGAATGACTCTAGAAACCCCGTCCTTCAACCTGTGAATGATAGAAACTAGGAATGCTCAGTTTAATTAATTGATTTAGGTAAACTTTAATTATTAAGAAAGTAGTTCTGCCAGAAGAATAAGTTGGAATATTTAAAACAACAAAAGAAATTCTAAGATTCCTATTTAGAAGTATTATACCTTTTATGGGAAAGTCTTATTTTATTTTATTAAATATTTTTATTTCTTAATCAGGGATTGCAAAAATCAAAGTCAGAACTTATATACCTTTACAATGAAATTCAAAGTATTCCAGGGGCGTCAGAAAATGGAGACCATTTTTTAGTAAAATATAACCAGCTACAAAGAGAGAACTCTGAATTAGAAACAAAGGTGAGACTGAATTAATTCTTTAAATGTTCAGTGTTTTACTTTATCTTTTATTAGGATAAGATAAAAGGAAATTAATTTTCATGAAAAGATGACTTGGAAATTGACATATCTTTTACTCACATAATTACATATATATAAAATTATATAATTTATAGAATAAATTGCCATATTGTGTAGGTTATAAGCCAATCTGCATCTCTGAATAGACTTCAGTCTTCACTCTTAGGATTACGCTGTTAATTCTTTACTTTAGATCAGTTTCCAAACATTTTAATTTTTAGAGTGCATATTATAATGTAAAAGGTTTATTTAAAAATAGATATACCAAATGATCCAGCAATTCCACTATCTGGGTATATACCCAAAAGAATTGAAAGTAGGTCCTTGAAGAGGTAATTTACACACTCATTTTCATAGCAGCACTATTCACAATAGCTGAAATGTGGAAGTAACCCAAGTGTTTATTGATGGATGAATAGAAAAGCAAATTGTGGTATGTAACACACAATGGAAAGTTATTCAGCCTTAAAAGAGGAGGGAGATCCTGAAGGATGCTACAACATGGACGAATCTTGAGGACATCACACTAAATGAAATAAGACCATCACAAAAACACACACACTGTATGATTACAATTATGTGAGATACTTAGAGAAGGCAAAATCATAAAGACAAGAAGTGTAATGGTAGTTTCAGGGGCTGGGGGAGGGGTGAGGGCGAGTTATTGTTTAATAGGTATAGAGTTTGTTTTATAAGATGAACAGTTCTGGGGATGGTTGATGGTGATGGTCACATAACCCTGTGAATGTATTTAATACCACTGAAGGCACACTTCAGTGTGTAAGGTTAAGATGGTAAATTTTATGTTATGTGTACTTTACTACCACCCCCCCGAAATACAAAACAAACAAAAGTTTACTTAAGTGTCTTCAACCTTAAATCTTCAAATCAAAGCATTTTTTTTCCAGTTATACTGAAGGTCAGGTTCATACTTAGAATTAGGAAAATGTTTAAATGTCCTGCCCCCAATACATTCCCCAAGTATAAAAATGGCTACCAGACCACAGTTAGATGGAGAGGTTGCCTGCAGGGTGATTCCTGGAGTCCCACTTATTAACTACTCCTGGCTGTCTTGATTAAAAAGGTAGGGAGGAGTGAAGGCTTGAACACACAACTAAAATATATTGGGTTATATTTTTCATAGCACATGTGAAATGAAGGACTAAGCCCAGGCCTCATTTATCCTCTGTGAAGTTGTTATCCTGAAAGCAGGGTGCAGGCTGTTGCAGGATTGGGACTTGGAGCAAACAGTATATGACTTAGTAATGGAAAGGTCCAGAACACGAGGTTTGCTACCTGGAAAGGGGGATACATGGGGCACAGCCTAAACTAAGCTTTGTTGGAGGACCTTGTCAGCAAAGGGTTGTCATCATGCTGTACAATTAAAGGATCTTGTCTTATGAACTATCTCTGGACAGTGCAACACAGAAGATGAACTGTGGCAACAGGAATATAATGGAAAGACAAGAGATTCAGATCACTATCCTGGTAATCTGGCTCTCCCTTGCTCCCTCTTTTAAAAAGCTTTTTATTCTGAAATAAATTCAGGCTTACAGAAAAGTTATAAAAATCGTACGAAGAATTCCCATGTACCTTCAGTCCTCCAGTATTAGCATGGTGTACCGCATTTGCTTTTTCATTCTCCCTCTATCTTCCCTTCTCCAAAGATACCCTTCTTTAAAACCACACGGATTTATGCATCCTTGTGCCTATGGTAAAAATGGATTCGATTACATAACAACAGCAAAGCATTAAGTTAAATTAGAAGATGACTTCAAATAGGATGTCAATTTATGTTATTTGTCAATAATTATTTAAACATTTAATAGACTCAATGTACTTTGTCATAATTATATATTAGAATATACAAAATAGAATATTTGTCTTCTTACTTTACAGGTCTTGAAGCTTTCACAAGAATTTGAACAATTAAATCATTTTACTGTAGGGAGAAATACTACACCTGCTAATTTAATTGCAAGTGAAAATATCTGTAAAGATCTTGGGTCTAAACTAACAGTTTTGGAAGTAGAGATTCAAAGCCCAAAGGAAGAGAAAGAGGAATTCTGGTAAATTGAGAAAGTCCCATATCACATTAATTATTTGGGGGGAGAGATACACTTACTTTATTTGGCTTGATTGTTGTAAGAATTTGACATTCACTTCTAAATGGTGTGAGTGGAAAAATTAATTATAAGCAAGCATTTCCCCCAAGGAGTTTGTCTTTTATATGTTACTACATTTTTAAATTTTATCTTGCTTTTTAAAATAAATTTATGCATTTTGAGGAAAATTTGGAAAGCGTGGAAAAATAAAAGGATTGATAATAACTCTTAGTTTCACTAAGGAAATCTGTTAATGTCCTAATTTAACTATACTCTGCCAAGAGATTTTTTGCTGTTTTTATTTAACATCATATCTGATAATCATTTTGATAACCTTCTCTCTTTTTTATTATGTTATGTTAGTCACCATACAGTTCATCACTAGTTTTTAGTGTACTGTTCCATGATTCATTGTTTGCATATAACACCCAGTGCTCCATGCAACCTGTGCCCTCCTTAATACCCATCCCCAGGCCCACTCATTCCCCCACCTTCTTCCCTTCTAAAACCCAGTTTGTTTCCCAGAGTCCGTATTCTCTCAATTAGTCTCTCATGGTTTGTTCTTGATAAGCTTCCCTCCCTTCCTTCTTCTTTCCCTCCCTCCCTCCCTCCCTTCCTTCCTTCCTTCCTTTTTTTGTTACTCTTGCCCTCAAACTCTTGTATTTCTGCTTTTTCACCAGAAGTATCTTTCACAGAAACTTTTGAGCTTTTGGGCTAATGCATTACTCTGCCACAAAAACGAATAGATGCAATCAAATTTTGTCTGGGCAAAAGCCTCATCTAGATCATCAGAAGGAACAATAGATGGCAATTTTGACTTGTACACCATATACTGAAGGATACATCATCAGTGAATTAGGAAAATATAGTCTAGGTGCAGCCTAAGCTCTATCTTTGTAAACGTTTTAATGTAGAAGAATGTAGAAGGAGGGTTTTTTGTTTTTTTGTTTGTTCGTTTTGGACTGCTGAATTTTATGCCTTCCCAAAAGTTGCTTTTAACTTTAGAATGTGCTCTGAGTCCAAGACTCACAATCATAAAACCTAGTTGCAGAAGTGGGAAAAGCATATTGGAGACATGGTGGGGAACAGGCATGATAGTGGTCACAAGAGTGAAGAGCCAAGAAGCTTGGTCACAGTATTTAGGTTTGCTGTAGGGGAAAGCGGAAGTCTTGTTCTTGAGCACTAGAACAGTGTATTACCAGGTTTTAAGGGAGATCGTTCTAGTTCTCTAGAAGAGATAAACTGAAGAAGAAAAACAGACCAATTAATCCAGATATGAGCAAACAGCAATTAATCCAGATATGAGCCACAGGTGAAGAGATAGTGACCTAGATTGAGTAGGTGGCAATGGAGTTGAAGTGACCAATCTTCAAGATATTGACATTAATTATCAAAGCCGACAAAAATCCACCCAGCTGACATAGGATCATTGGTAGGGATATTTGCCACAGGGAGGAAGGCTGCGGCCTTAACTCAGTTGGTGGTGGAGAACCTTGCCATTATAAAGATACTAGACTTCTCTCTAAAGAGCTCCTTGTTGCCACCTGTTTCCTTTACTTGGTCCAAATTACTTCCCATCACTGGGACTGTGAGAAGTCTGTGTATCTGCCCTGTGCTTCCCTCTCTCCCCTTCTTGGAATGTTTCCTTGTTTACTTATCTCCTGTGCCCTACTTCCCAGGCTCCATTTATCTCAGATCCATTACATAATAATATTTGACAGTAAAATTGCACATCTTCCATGTGCCAGATACTGTAGGGAGATACTGAGGATACAAAATAAGACATAGCTCTTACCTTCATGGTCCGTATAGCCTGCAGGGGGAAGATAGACAATTAAACAGAGCAGTATTGGATACGATGGGAGCACAAAGGAGGTGCCCTGTTCAGGCTAAGAAACCAGAAAATATGCTTAAAGGAAGTAACAGACTGAGTCCTGAAGTATAGATAACCCAGGGCCAAGCAAAAAGTGAGGGAGTAATTTTCAGGCAGATATGACATGAGCAAGGAAAGGCATGATTTGTTCGAGGAACTCAGTGACCTCGGTGCTGCTATAGCGCAAGAGTGTGAAGAGAAGAAATGGGGAAGGAGACATTGAGAGTGAGGAAGTAGGCAGGGACCCTGTCATGAGGGAACATGAGTTTGGACAGTAGGAATGGGGAAGTTTGGACAGTAGGAAACTCCCTCAGTATTTAGTAACATGGAAGAGACCGAAACAGATTTGCCTGTTCACTTGGCCTGCTGTGTGGGAAATAGATTGTTCATATAGGACTGAAGGTAGTGAAACTAGTTTGGAAGCTGTTGCTATAATCTGGGTGAGAGAGGATAGTGTTGGTGAGGTTAGAGAAAAGTGGATGGAAGTGGATCAACAAGACTTAGGAACTAAGGAGTATAGGAAGTGAGGAAGAAGGGATGGTAGGCAGGGACTTGGGTGTCAGCAGAGATCAAGGAAGACTTTCAAGTTTCTGGTTTGAAGGTGTCATCCATTGAGTTAGGGAACATAGTTTTGAGGGAGGAGTGAAAGGAGTACAGCTTTTGATATGTTGACTTTGAAGTGTCTTTAGAACAGCCATGCCAAGTGTGAAGCCTGGGCTGGAGGTCAATTTGAAAATCATCAATAAGTAGATGGTAGCAGAAATCCTGTGATGGATGAGATGGTCCTGTAAGTCTCTTGATGAAAGTACCCAAAGGTAGAAATGTAAGGGAAGCCTCTTTATAAGAGACAAAAATAATTATCCCAAAGGTAACTTAGACGAAACAGCCAGAGAAGTAGAAGAAAAGTCAAGGCAGTGTGTGCTACAGAAGCCAGATTAAAGAGTGTTTCTAGAAGAAATAGTAAATAGTGTCATGTATTGCCAAGAAAATAAAGAACAAAAGGTGACTATTGAATTCAGGTTTAAGAATGTGGTTGAAGACTTTATTTAGTAAGAGTTGTTCCAATGAAAGCCAAAAACCAAATGGCTTCCTAGATCGCATCTTATGGGATGGTAAATGGGAGTGAACTGAGGGGTGAGGAGCTCTCTGCAGGGCTCAGAAACTGCCTTTGGAGATGAGGAAAGACCGATGAGTGGGACTGGGAGCCCTCCATCCTTTTCAGCCAGAGAAGACCTACTTTATCTGTTTCATATGTGGAAATCTGTGTAAGATTTTACTTCAAGAAAGGGGCCACAGCTAAAATGTTTGAAAACAACTGCTATTTAGCTGGTCTTCTCCTTTCACGGAAGAGGTCTCTGAGACCAAGAGAACTAAAGTGACTATTTTGGTCACAGTCTCATACTTAGCAAGTTATCATCAAGACTATGGGAGCTCCCAAGTCTCCTAACTCTGAGTCAGAGGTTAGCAGTAAATCTACTCTGGAGAGGACATAGTCACAAATATCTCAAGAGCAAGAAGGTGCTGGGACACTTGGGTTCTAGGTAGTTGCTATGAAAGTGAGCTTTATGATATTAAAAATACCATTAAGTCTTTGTATAGGTATAACATGGGTAGAAGGGATAAGAATAGAGTCCCATCTGTCTTGTTCTGGACTGTTCCCAGTGTCTAGAACAATGCCTGACACATAGTACGTGTTTTGTAGGAGTGAATGAAGTTTTCCTTCTACCCCCACTGTATACTTGCAGTTGAACCCAAATATGGACCTCCGATGTCAGCCCTAAGCTTACAGAGCCCAGCTGATCTCAGCCTGGGTTTGCTTTGTTAGGAAGCGTGGGCCAGAGGAGCTAGTAGCTTCTCTGGACCTTAATGCCTTAATGAGCTATGTATTTTTCTAGCACACTCTCATTCACTATCTCCTTGCATTCTTACTACCTTTATCAAGAATTATTTGATAAATGTTCAAGTTTATTTATGTTTCCAGTTCAACTTGACAGTGAATTTATATCCATTTTTCCTCTTCCTCTAAACTATTTCTTCTCCAGTCCAATTCATTCAGTGAAGAGCCCCCTCCATTCACACAGTTGATCAGACCAAAACCTAAGGAGTCACTGTTGATTCCTTCCCACAACTAAACTGTCACAAATCCTGTCAGTTCCACCATGAAAATAATGAATATTTAATCTGTTTATTTCTACTATATCCACTGCTACTACTCTACTCCATGACACTGGTATCACTCACTTGGACTATCACAATATCTTCTTAACTGACATACCTGCTTCCATAACTCATTACCAGTTCATTCTCTATAGAACAGCCAAAGTCATCTTTTAATAATGCAAGTTGAATGAGATTATTTCTCTCTTACAAACCTTTCAGTGTTTTCCCATTGCACTCAAAATAAAATCTAAACACTTACCATTACCTGTAAGGCCTTCCATGACTTAACGTCTGTCCATCTCCTCAATTTCATCACTGTACCATTCTCTGCCTTGTTATCATGCAGTCTTTCAGAGCCTCTAGCCCTTAAAGCACTTTCCTGCTTTAGGAATTTTGCATTGAAAAGCTGTTCCTGCCCAGAATGCCCCTCCCCCAGGTTTTCATGGGGCTAACTCCTTTGCACCTTCTCAGAGAGGTTATCAGTAAATATCACATATGGGGAAATCCTAGCTCCTGCTCTACCATGTCACCTTATTTGTGACTTATTATTTAATTATCTTGTTTACTTGTTTGTTGTTTGTCTTCATATTCCTCCTATGGGTGTGTGCTCTCTGAGAGCAAGGACCTGGCTCTCTTGATCATCATTAACTTTTTAGCACATAGAACAGTGATTGGCAGGGTGTCTGGGTGGCTCAGTCATTTGAGCATCTGACTCTTGATTTTGACTCCGGTCATGTTCTCAGGGTTGTGGGATTGAGCTCCACATCTGGCTCTCTGCTCGGTGGGGAGTCTACTTGAGATTCTTTCCCTCTGCCCCTCCCCCAGCTCACAGGCTCTCTCTCTTTTTCTCTCCAAAATAAATAAATAAGTCTTGAAAAAAAAAAAAAAGAACAACGCTTGACATGTAGTTGATATTCAATAAATTTTTGATGAAAAAATGAATAAATGAATCTTTTCTTTTCCTTCCTCTCTGGAAACAGAGTTCTATTGCTACCCATCCCTATTCTGTTCTATTAGGCTTGAATTCATTTTAATCACACATTATACTTGTAGGTTTCCAAAATGTTGTCCCATTTTACTTCATAAGATCCCAGCAATCTTATGAGTAAGGCAACTCAAGAGACTAAGACTCTGAGAAATTGTGCCTTGCCAAAGGTTATGTGAATAGTAGGTAGAAGATCCAGGACCAGGACTCACAGCTTCTACTGCATCACAGTCTCTTTCCTGAATCTCTCTATGTGTTCAAGACTATGTATCTACATTACTAGAAAAAGAACAGGGTCGGGGTGCTCCCTAGGCACCTCCTACCAGCTGAAACCTGGTGACAGTTGCACACTTATAGCATGACATAAAAAATCACAGAAGGGGTGAGTTTCGGTCAGAAGTGGGCAACAGATCCTTTCAAATAAAGATTAAGAACCAGAGGGGTGGGTGGAGATGAGTGAAACAGGTGATGGGGTTTGAGGAGTGCACTCGTGATGTGATGAGCACTGGGTGTTGTATGGAAGGGCCAAATCACTCTACTGTACACTTGAAACTAATATAGTATATGTTAACTAATGGATTAAAGCAAAAAGTTTAATAAAACATAAAAGAGAGATGTTCCTGGGGCAGGGGGGAAATAGGTCTGTGTTAGAGGAGAAATTTGAGAGCCATGGTGAGTTTTCCAGGCCCTAAAGTACAGGTGTGCAGGACTGAAAGACATGTTCTCAGCAACATGTCATTTCTGGCTGGTGGTCTCCTTTTGCTCATACACCTTTTATGTTATTATCATTATCATTATCGTCATTACTACTACTACTACTACATAAAAGTAATATATAGTAGTATGTACTACTTTTTAAAAATCTGTTCAGTTTACCCTTTGTTTCTAAATTGCACATTTTCTCTGTGTCTTTTGAAAGAATAAAGCCTATTCTCTCTGGAGGGCATTTATTTAAAGGATAATTGTCCTCATGTATCAAGAGCACTTTAAATTCCCATATTCCACGATATTACTAATTCTCCTTAATCAACTAACGAATTCATGTGAATGCTGTTAATTTCTTCAGTCATTTAATGAAGATGTAAAATCTCATCAGCCCCAGGATTGTGCCCTAGAGAGCACTTGCTTATCATCCCTCCAAGTCAGAGAAGACTTACTGACTGCCTTGCTCTCAATATAGCTTTACAGGCACATCTCATAGACCCACCTGAGAGGAAGACCATTTAAACTTTATCTTTGAACTATAGAAACAAAATGAAGGCTAATTTTTTTCTGTGTCAACATGGCCGCTATGCAATTATAGAAGGAATTTACATTAGGTCTGGCTAAGTTTACTCTTTATAACGTTATTTACCCTTCTAAATGTAACAAATCAAGCAACCTGCATACGTATGAAGCCTACATGACCAGTTCTTATTTGCCATTTTTTTAAAAGAAAGCTTTTTATTTTTAGGTACTTGTAGATTCACATGCAAACGGTTGTAAGAAATAATGGAGAGGTCCCGTGTACCTTTTATCAGTTTCCCCCATTGGTAACATCTTATAAAATTATAGTATAAAATCATAGCCTGAATATTGACATTGCTATAGGCAAGGTACAGAACATTTCCATCACCACAGAGATCCCTCATGTTGCTCTTTTATAGACCCTCCCTCCCAACACTCCCCCTATCTCACCCACTTCTTAACTCTAGGCCCTATTCTAATTCAAATTAGTCTATTCTCCATTTCTGTAAGTTTTTCATTTCAAGAGTGTTATAGAAATATAACACAATATGTAATCTTTTGGGGCCTGCCTTTTTTTCACTCAACATAATTCTCTGGAGATTCGTCTAGATTTCTGAATCAATTGGGTCCTTTTGACTGTTGTATAGTATTCCATAGTATGGCTGTTCCACTGTTTAACTGTTCATCCATTGAAAAACATCCTGTTCATTTCTAGTTTGGAATGTTTTGAATAAAGCTTCTATAAATATTTGAATTTTTATATGAACATAATTGTTCATTTCTCTGGGATAAAAGTGCAATTTCTGGGTCACATGGTAACTATGTGTTTAGGGTTTTTTTGTTGCTTTCAAGACACTGCTAAACTGATTTCCTCCAGTGGCTGTATCATTTCTACATTCCCACTAGCAATATGGGAGTGATCCAGTTTCTCCACATCTTCTCTAGCATTTGGTATTGTCACTTGTAAATTTGTAATGTCACTTGTCATTCTCATAGGTGTATAGTGGTATCTCATTGTAGCTTTAATCAGCATTTTCCTGAAAGCTAATAATGTTGTGTATCTTTTGATGTGCTTATTTTCATCTGTCTGTCCTCTTTAGTGAAGTCTCCTTTTGTGTCTTTGTCTATTTTCTAACGGGTTTGTTTTCTCACTGTTAAGTTTTGAGAGTTCTTTATGAATTCTAATATTAGTCCTTTGTCAGGTATGTGATTTGCAAATATTTTTTGCCAGTCCATAGCTTGTTGTTCTCCCTCTTACGAGAATTTTCTCAACGTGGAGTTTTTCATTTTGATGACATATCAGTCTTTGCTTTTATGGTTCATATTTTTAGTGTTAGGTCTCAGAACTCTGCTTAACTTTAAATCTTGAAGACACTCCTTGTTTTATGTATACTTTTATAATTTAAATCCATTTTGCATTTGAGTTTTTGATTATTGTACTTTTCAGTTCTAAAATTTGCATTTTGTTCTTCCTTATATTTTCTATTTCTGTGCCAAGACTTTCTAGTTCTTTTCTGAGACTTTGCGTGGTTTCCTGTGTTTCAACTGTGTTCATAAGTGCTCATCAAAACATTTTTATGATGGCTGATTAAAAATCTTTGTCAGATAATTCTGACATGTTGGTTTTATTATCTATTTTTTACCTTTTCTCATTTTCCTGGGTGTTGGTATGAGGAGTAATTTTAGATTAAAATCTGAGTATTTGGGGTATTATGAGACTCTAGGTCTTATTTAAACCTTCAGTTTAACTGGCTTCTTTAACTCTGGCAGGGGGAATAGGAGGGTGCTGTCTCATTACTACCCCAGGTTGGGGGTACAAGTTGAGCTTCCCCACTCTAACTCCATGGGCTCCTCATTACTGCTGGTGAGGATGAGAGGCCTCTGCTTATAGTGCTCTGGCTGTGAGAGGGAGGAGTGCCCTGTTATTGCTATCCACTGGGTCTCCATGATACCACACGGAGATGTGTAAGGGTGGTCTTGTTAGTGAAAGTCTTTACTCTCCATTAGGCCTCATCTGACACCAGCCCAGAGGAAAAGGAGCAAGGTGTCTCATCACTGCCAGGTGCAGGTGAAAGTCCAGACTCCCCGTGTCTATTGCTGCCTGGCAGGGATGAAAGTCAACACTCCCTGTTGACTTGTGACACCACCCCAACAGGGGTGCCTCATTATAGCCTGGTAAAGGTGGAAGTATAGGCTCCTGACCTTGGCTGACATGGGTGGGGGGAGCATAGATTTTTCCTGTGGTGTTTGGTTAGAGTAAAGCAGTTAAAACCCAGGAAGCCCACAGTCATGTTACTCCTCAGGTCCTGAGTACCCTAGTTGGTCTGCCTTCTCTCTAACTTTCAGAGTCTTCTTATGCTGGTTTTATATATAATGCCCAGGTTTTTAGTTGCACTTGGCTGGAGAAACAGGAAAAAGTAGGTTTATTCCATCTTCCTGGAAGCAGAGGTTAGTTTTTCCATTTTAAAAATTATGAAGTAGGGTGCCTGGGCAGCTCAGTGGGTTGAGCCGCTGCCTTTGGCTCAGGTCATGATCTCAGGGTCCTGGGATCGAGTCCCACATCGGGCTCTCTGCTCAGCAGGGAGCCTGCTTCCTCCTCTCTCTCTGTCTGCCTTCCTCTCTGCCTACTTGTGATCTCTTTCTCTGTCAAATAAATAAATAAATCTTTAAAAAAAAATTATGAAGTATATGTTTGCATTTTCCCCAGTCTTCCAAGTGTATTTGGCTACCGCTGGGAGTAGGAAAAGCAAAAAAGTTCATGGAAGATAGAAAAAAGTCATTGTTATTTTTATCAGAAATTTATTTTTAAAGGATTTTAGTCTTTATTTCATATTGTCTGGGGGGGGGCGGTGACCCTGCCTAAGATTCTCTCTCTCTCTCTCCATTTGCCCCTCCCGTTTTTTCCCCTCTCACATTCTCTCTCTCTAAACAACAAAAACAAAAACAAAAAACGTGCTGAATTCAAAATAAAATATTTAATTCTTTTTTTGTCCTTGCCAAAAGAATTTAAAAAGGGAAAAAAAACTCCCTAGCCATAATTTTTCCCCTCTTCCTTTCCAGTTTTTTCTATATATACATTTCCCATGGTATTATGTATGTTTATACACATACATATACATTTATATAGTTTATTGTTCTGCCATTTTATTTTAATAAGTATTTTTCATGTTGATGAATATCTTTATACCACTTTCAATTTGATTTATCTTTAATTCTTTTAGCCATTTCTGTGTCTCCATTTAATCACTGTTTTAAATAGCATGCTTATGAGCATTATTATACATTCAGCTCTTTTCATCTTATGAATTATTCCATTGCAGTAAATTCATTGGTATTCAATTATTCAGTCAAAGCTTCTGAACATTTTTATGGCTCTTGATCTGTATTGCCAAACTGCCTTCTTGAAGAATTTGAGCACCAACTATAATTGGTGAAGCAACGCTATCTCAGCTCCGTGGTAGCTAAACAAATTTAAAATGAACAAATAAAAATAAACTCAGCATATTTGTGTCATCCACACTGCCTGACCAGTGGAGGTACATTCCCTCCCCTTGGCTTCTGTGGCTCACAGTCTCTTGGTTTTCCTCCTCCCTCTGGCTTCTCAGCCTCCTCTCCAGGTTCTCCTTCCTCTGCTTGTTCCTTACGAGTCTTCAGACATCTGTCTAGAATGGTCTTCTCACCTTCTCCCTTCTCCTTGGCTCCTGTTACCAGATCCTGAGGTTGCTGCTCACATTCTTCTGCATGTTCACCAGAGTCAACTCCGCAATCCATATCCACATTCCCCCTTCTTGGTCTATCACCCACTTGCCTATTTGCCACAGACAGAAACCCAGGTGTCATCCATTATACCTTATTCTTCCTCTCCTGCCACATCAAATTCATGACAAATCTTATCAATATTGTCTTGTAAATATATCTAGAATCCACTGCTTGTTTCCATCCCCACATCCTGTTCTAGGCATCATTGTTAATCGCATCAATCACTAACCATCTCCGGTTTCCCCACTCCGTGACATCCAGATGGTCTTTCTAAAGAACATTCTCTCTTTCACCTCTAGGCTTTTAGGCATTTTGTTCGTTAAGTCATCCTGGAGCACCAGGATTTATTTTTCTCTGTTCCCATCTATACCAGCACCTTCACCCAACATACCCACACACACATGCTAGTATGCACACACTGGTACCTTTATGTTTGCTTGGTTTGTGCCTAGTCATCCATCAGGTCTCAGATTACTTACTACGAGTGTAATCTACTCCCTTAATATCCTTATTTCTCACCAAATTGTAAGCCCTCTAGGGCAGGGATTGTGTCCTACTGTAGTCCCAGTGCCTGCCAAAGTGCCTGGAGCTCATTGAGTAATTAAAAAATCTTTATAAGCTGTGTCTGCCCAGTGCCATACTTAATGTTGAAAAAGTGAAAAGTTCCCTTAAACTGGTTGATTTGGTATAAACGAAACTCTCTGATGGGTCATCTCCCTGAATGTGAGTAAAAAAAATATGACTCATTTGTTTTAAAAATTTCTGTATAAGAGTAAGAGAACTATTCTGCTACAGAATTCAAGTTGAAAGATTTGCTTGCAGTACTTGTTGATTTTTGGAGGGAGGGGTCCATATTCTGCTACTATAATGAGAATTTTGACAGTTTTCTGTTGTTATATTTGTACCAAGTCCTGAACAAGGAGAAAGTAAGCAGAAGGAAATTGCAGAGGAGTCAGTAAAGGAGGGCACTTTGCCAGGAGAGAGGCAGAAGGAGGAGGACTCACAACAGAACCAAAATATGGAGGGTGAAGGACAGCAGTTGATCTTGAAGCCTGAGGAAATCAAGAGGCTTAGAGAAGAGCTGAATCGTATAAATCAAAGCCTCCTGCAATCTCAGAGCTCAGGGGATAGTTCAGATGACAATAGTGCCAAGGTAGGTGCTGTACACACGTACTCTGATTAGGTCCATTTCCTCTGGCCAGCTGTGGATGTAAGTACCATTTTTATATCAACATTCATGAAAGTTGTTAAGCAAGATCATCACCATGTCCTGAGTGGTGATTAAACAGTCAACAGAAACACTTTGTTCTAAAGGGTTCTTAGGCTCCAGTTAGGCTCAGCAGGAAGAAATGCCGATTGGTCCTTAACATCTCCCACAGGGAGGCAGGGTAGCCATATTTTCTATTCATCAGTGCCTGGCTTAGAATTACAAAATAGCTAGTTTGGGTGGGTAAAAGACCACAGACATGGAATTGATTTGAGTTTGGCTTTTGCTACTTACTCAAGATCTGCCTGCTGGAGAAATGCCGGGAGTGACTCCCAACCATGCCTTAGCTCTTATACCTCAATTTTGCAGGTTCCCCCTAGTACAAATTAAGATTTCTGTACACATGCCTTTCTAGGAATTATTTTGAGATCCACAGAGGGAGGCCTTTGTACACATACATAGGCCAACTTCAAAAGACTGATAATACACATTTAAAAATGGCTTCAAATATACACAGGAAAAAAAGGCAGAGTAATAGTAAAGGAAGTCAAAAGTACATTTGAAAAGAAATGCAAATATAGGGTCTGAAAACAAGGCAAGTCACAGTAAAGAAGGAAAATAGATCCCTGAAAGAAGATTCACACACGTTTGAAAGAGAAGGGAGCCATTGCATTTATTGAGAAGACCAAAGGGGGTATGACATCCAATGTTCAAAAAAAGGTTAATTTTAAATCCCCCAGGCAGTCCCTTTATTGGGCAGTGAGCAGCATAGAGGCTTGGGCAGAGGATGGACACTGTGGTCACATAGATTATAAAATCTTGGTTTAAGAGCTTAAAATGATCAATTTACTCTCCAACAATGAGTTGGAGAGTATGACAATTAACACCCGGGTTCATTTATTAATTTTATTTAATGTACCCTTTCTCATTATTTGAAGAATCATCTCTCAATACACAGGAGGGAGGTGAAAAATGATTAAATATATAAAAATTATGTGGGTCATCTGGGAGAAGAGCCACTTTGTAAAAGGACAAATGGTCCTTAAACCACATAGCCTCTAGGGTTTCACTGAATTCTTGTAGAGTTCAGTAATTTTGCTCCATAGTAATGACTTTGAATGAGTGAAAGAAGGGTAATTTGCTCTTACTCGTTTATCTGAGTATTTATGAACTTCCAGGACCTGTGTTGGGCCCCTGTGTTTTAGCAGGAAACAAGATAGATGTGGGCCTCTTGGGAAAAAATAACATATTTATATTTTGAACTTTACATGTCCCAAAGCAGTATCTCTCTCTCTCTCTCTCTCTCTCTCTCTCACACACACACACACACACACACACACACAATTTCACTTCTTTAAGCAGGCAAAGGAGAAAAGACATTTTAGACAAGTTTTGTTTGTTTCCAGGGTTCTGTACAATGATAATTTCAGAAACTTTCTCTGTGTAGAGGGTCCTTTGATGTACTGGTGGCTAGAAATTGTTCTGCCTTTTAGTTCTTGTGTATGTGAAGTTTTGGGTCTTCACCCTTCTTGTCCCATTAGTGTCTAGTGCCTACCTCCTTTTTGCTCTATTGTTTTAATCTAACATACACATTTAAGCAACTGTGGCTTGAGACCAGATGTCAAATTCTAAAGAATGCTTATAGATGGCAAATACATAGAAAAAGAACTGTGAGCTCCTCTTTTATGAGTAAGTAGGTGAGCTCTATTGCTCTTATGTATTTGTGACATCATTTGGGGGGGCTGATCACCTTTGGTGCCTTAATTTCTGCTGTTCAACAGCATTCCAGGTAAGGTTGTAAGAGCTGAATTCAAGATTTTTACTTCCACAATGTTTGTGAAACAAACTGTAATCATCATTAATTAGCTTAATTTTATAGGTTTAAAAATCTAGCTTCATGTTTTTCCATGACATCATTGAATATTTGCTCTGTTCCAGGCACTACACTAAATACCTTGTATATATTAAGCAACACAACAAGGCAGGATGGTGTTGTTGCCACTTTACAAATGAGGAAACTGAGGCTTTAGAGAGGTTAAATAATTTTCCTAAAATGACACGTTGCGGTGGAACCTGGGTCTGTCTACTCTAGAACTTGACCTGTCATTTGCCTCCCCTTGCTGAGAAAGTCAAAGAAAGCATACAGTTCTCCTGTAAAGCTAATTTCCTAAGGAAGGCTGGCAAGCCATCTTCCAAAAGCCCTCCCAAGGTGTCTGTTATTGATTATCTTGATGAATTTATTTGAGGTTTGGCCCTTAGGCTCACAGGCTCTAAAACTTGATGCATTAGTCCCCCTAGAATAGATCTGTATCTTGGGGATGAATTCATATTAAGCCAAACTTTCAAGACTATTGGCTAAAACCAAAATGTCAGTTAGTTATTATCTGTAATAACTAGTTATAAATAGCACTTGAACAGGTTTAAATGAACACATGTTTACCTATAGAGAGCTCAGAAGGAAACTCAAATTTGAAGGTTGTTTGATGAGTAGGGAGTCCAAATAAGTGGACTTGGTTTGATGCTTGACATCTTTGCAAGCCGGATAGCCTGTTCCATCCACACCCACTGAATGAGAGTATCAAAGGCTCATAGGCTTTAATTGTTTCCACAAAAGGAATGATCTTGTCATCGGGACCAGTATATGGATTTGGTTCATATTAAATTTTTATTGTGTGAAGATAATATTTGAAAATATTAAAAGCTAGATCTTAAGCCTATAAAATTAAGATAATTAATGCTGGTTCCAATTTGTTTCATTTTCATTCTTAAGGAATTATGAATTGAGGAGACATTGTGTATGGGTCATCTGGTCTTATGCCTTTAATTTGCAGATGAGTCAGCTGAGACTTGGAGAAGTAATTGGCTTAATAAATCTGTTGATTGGTCAAGAAAGGAAGCTAAGTACTTTACTTTGCAGTTCTACATGGTTCCTAGTAGCCTGAGTGAGTTTAAATGTCTCTGTAATAACCTTCTGCCAGGAAGCCATTTACATGTGGGGAAAATAGAGACCCTTTACTTTGGCCACTTGACTGGTTGCCTGGTAGCTTCTTTACTAGTTAGTTGCCTTTCATGCAAAATAATTTGCATTTCTGCTCGGGCTAAGTGACTTGACTAGAAAACGTAGGCCAGAAGAACTTTTGTTCTGGCTATTCTCATCTTCAAAACAGGTTAAAAATTTCTGTACATTGGTATTAAGGGGGTGCTTTTGTTGTATATGTCTGTTTGGGCGTGTTCAGTGGCCATATGGGCTGCTTGTTATCCATTGATTATTAAAAGCTGCTGTCTGATAATTAAATAAGAAGCTACATTGGTGATCAAGGACTAACAGGTTTCAGGGAATTCTTGTTTTCAGATTGAACCAGAAGGCAGTTAAAGCTGGGTAGCACCCACAGTCCTAGGTCATGTTACTGAGTATTTATTGTATGCCAGGCATCATGCTAAGTGCTGGCATGCATTATCTTACATACCTTTTACTCCATCCAGCAGTTATCATTATTATCCCCATTTTCAGATGAAGGAAATAAAAAGCAGAGAAACTAACTTCTTCAAGATAGATTCAGGACTGGGACGCCTGGGTGGCTCAGTTGGTTGGACGACTGCCTTCAGCTCAGGTCATGATCCCGGAGTCCCGGGATCGAGTCCCACATCAGGCTCCCAGCTCCATGGGGAGTCTGCTTCTCTCTCTGACCTTCTCCTCGCTCATGCTCTCTTTCACTGTCTCTCTCTCAATAAATAAATAAAATCTTAAAAAAAAAAAAAAAGATAGATTCAGGACTGAAACTAATTCCAAAGCTAGGGTTCTTAATAATTACATTATAATTCCATTAAACAATTTTTTCTAGAGATCTTAGACACTTGAAGCTCTAGGATAAGCAAACTGGATTTAGACTGCCTTCTTGACTAAGTCAAGATAGGAGTTAAAGGGCTTTATAGGACTCGGGGAATTCTGTGTTACAATTCTGTTGTAAGCAAGAAAGAGCTGGACTAATGACATGGGATTTCCAGAAAGTCATGGGCAGGAAGGACCCTGGACCAGGACTCAGGAAACTCTAAATATATGTTATCTATTGAATTGGGTAAGGTTGAATTCTTTATCTACATAGTACACCCATGTGAGACTACCTTTTAGAAAACCCCATGATTCCTCCTTTGATCAAGGTGCTTTTATTGCCCTGGAGACCTGCAGGATAGTGTGTGGTTGTATAGTAACTGAAGAAGAATCATGTGAAAGTAACAGGAAAGCAATGAGGAAGACCGGGAATTTAAGATCTTCTGCTAAATGTTCTCTTTCTTTTTGCCAACAGATACCACACACACACACACACACACACACACACACAATGCGTACACATTTACACTTTCCTTCTTCACATATTGGCTCTTTGAACTCCCCATTTAAAGCATGTTTTACTCTAAAATGATCCATGTTTCTCTTTCCCTTCATTCATAAGAAAAGAAAGTTAATTGTCTATGCTTAACTGCTTTGCTCAAATAATTTCATGGATATTTTCACTCTAAAATAACGGGAGTTAAATTATGCGAACAAGTACCAAATGGCCATAAGTATAAAAGAGAGTAATTTGCTGGAGGTAAGCCAACTCCCAAGAATATTTACATGTGAAAAGTTCTGACATTTCTGCTTCTGAGAGCTGGAACCCATGTTTTACCAATATTCTTTCAAATTGCCCATGTTTCTCTTTTAAAATGTTTGTTTAGTGTCCATCATCTGGAGAGAAGGTGAAATACCAGCAGCAAGATGGTGTAGACCAGCTTCGTCAGAATTTGCACCGGCTCCAGATTCTGTGTAACTCGGCTGAAAATGAGCTCCGGTATGAGCGAGGAAAGAACCTGGACTTGAAACAGCATAATAGCTTACTTCAGGAAGAAAGCCTTAAGGTGATTCTTGGGGCATACCCTGGATCGGAGGGTCTCAGTTGCTAATTAGCCCTAGAGATAAACGCGTTCTCATTCCCCAGCTGCATAATTGTGGTAGGACCCCCAGATGTGTGGGCGATGTGAGCTCTCTGATAACTCACTCGGACTCTGCCCCACCAAGAAGGCTCACAGTTCAGTTGTTTCCCTGCTGCTGAAGTTGTGTGTATACTGTCAACTTATAAAGGAGACAAACTTTTTAAAGTTACACAATCTTTTGAAATCACTAGCTAAAACTTTTAACACTTAACTAAATTTGAATGACCTGATCCCAAACGCTGAAGGTCCTGCCCTAGTTCTATCTATAGACTTATTTATCCCTAAGAGCTGTATCCATTATTATTGATTGAATCAAATATCAGCTGCACCAAGGTACAATTCATAGGAGGGCAAACTTATTCTATCAGAAAGTTAGGAGGACATCTCCCAAACATGCTTGTTCTAAAATAATCTATGTAGAACTGCCAGCCACAGAGTTCATCTAAATTTTATGAACCACATGAATATTCAAACTGAACCATCATATAAAAATAGTGCTTCCTTTTAATTGAGGTTCAATTCTGTAAGCATGTATTAGGGACCTAGTTTTCTAGAAGTCCCTATCTTAACTTATAAGTTATAACTTATAAGTTCTGGAATTCAGCATTCAACAAATATGTACAAGGCATTGGTCATAATCCAGGCTGGCAATCTTGTTGATACTGAGGGTTTAACCATAGGTAAAACCAATAAAGTGCTTATCCTCTGGTCAGTAGGAGTCCATGGGTCAAACTCTGCCTGCCTCTTGTTTTTGTAAATAAAGCTTAATTGGCACACAGCCTCACCTGTTTGTTTACATATTATGGATGGCTGCTTTTGTACTGTAATAGCAGATCTGAGTAGTTCTGACAGAGACCATGTGGCCCACAAAGGCTAAAACATATACTCTCTGGCCCTTTATAGGAAAATTCGTCATACCTGGTGTAGCGGGAACAAGGTACCTTCTTCAAAAAGTGACCTAAAAAGAGATTAAGAAGGGTTCCTCCTTTTTAGGAGCTCACAACACAGTGGGGGAGATACAGAGGAAAATAAGTAGTCATTCATTTACGTCAAACTTGAAGGGAGGCCCTTCTAGAGAGTCCTAGTATTCCAGGATTATTTGAAGAAACAGCTTCCTTATTCCTCACCCTTCATGATTTTTTGAATACTGACCATATTCCCTCAAGCCTTTGTAGTAGTAAATTAAATTCCAAATCTTGATCATATTTCCTTGTAAGACAGCATTTCACTTTTCCTTTTAAACACATTTCTGAGATAATTTTCACTGTCTAACTCTGAACATATTCAAGCAATACTACATCTTTCTCAAGGTGTAATGACCAGAGCAACACAGATTATGACTTGACAATTTTTGCTAATCTCATGTATGTGTATTGTGGTAGCTCCTAGCAGTTTTTTTTTTTTTTTTAAGATTGTATTTATTTATTTGACAGAGAGAGAGATCACAAGTAGGCAGAGAGGCAGGCAGAGAAAGAGGGGGAAGCAGGCTCCCTGCTGAGCAGAGAGGCCAATGTGGGGCTCCGTCCCAGAACCCTGAGATCATGACCTGAGCCGAAGGCAGAGGGTTAACCCACTGAGCCACCCAGGCGCCCCACTCCTAGCAGTTTTAAAGTGCATTTCCCTGTTTACAAATGAAGTTGAGCAGCTTTCTATATATTTCTTTGACATTTGAGTTGCTATTTTGTGAAGACCTGTTCAAGATTTTGCTTACTTTTCTGGGGGCTTCTGTCATTTTCATTTTCCCATTAATTTATAAGAATTGTTTATATATGAAGCTTTGATCAGGTGTGTATTACAAACAGCTTCTACTCTATGGCTTATATTTTCACTCTCTAAATATATGTTTTGAGGGACGCCTGTGTGGCTCAGTTGGTTGGGCATCTGCCTTTGGCTCAGGTCGTGATTCTACTGGGATCCAGCCCTGCATTGGGCTTCCTGTGCAGTAGGGAATCTGCTTCTCCTTCTCCCTCTGCTCCTTCCTTTTACTCTTGCTTTCTCTCTCTCAAATAAATAAATAAATAAATAACCTTTAGAAAAAGAGAGTTCTCTGTCAACTTCAAAGCCATAAAGATATTCTCCTACATTACTATATTGTTACATGGGTCATAAGAATATTGGCATATGGGGCGCCTGGGTGGCTCAGTGGGTTAAAGCCTCTGCCTTCGGTTCAGGACATGATATCAGGGTCCTGGGATCGAGCACCACATTGGACTCTCTGCTCAGCAGGGAGCCTGCTTCCTCCTCTCTCTCTCCCTGCCTCTCTCTGTCAAATAAATGAATAAATAAAATCTTAAAAAAAAAAAAAGAATATTGGCATATATGTAGTCTGTTTCCAAGGTCTCTATTCTGTTCCATTGTCCTGTTTTGTCTATTCTTGTGCCAATAACATGCTATCTTAATTATGTTAGCTTTATGTAAATCTTAATATTTGATAGAACACATATTTTCATCTTGTTCTTATTCTAGGATGCCTTGGCATTCTTGGCCTTTTGAAATTCTATAAAAATTTTATCAACAGCTTGTCAAGTTAAATGCACATACCCACATGTACTCACACACACACATACATATATACACAAATGACCTTTTGAGAGTTATACTGAATCTATAGATAAATTTGGGAAGCATTCTTTTTTTAAAAGATTTTATTTATTGCCAGAGAGAGAGAGAATGCACAAGTAGGGGGAGCAGCAGGCAGAGCAGGCAGGGGGGAAGCAGGCTCCCTGCTTAAGCAAGGAGCCCAATGTGGGACTCCATCCCAGGACCTGTGATCATAACGTGAGCCAAAGGCAGCCACTTAACCGACTGAGCCACCCAGGCATCCCAAATCTGGGAGGAATTTAAATCGTTGCAGTATCAAATCCTCTGCTAAATGTGTGTGTAGGGATGCCCGTGTGCTCAGTTGGTTGGGCCACTGCCTTCGGCTCAGGTCATGGTCAGGTTTCCCTTGCTCTGCGGGGAGCCTGCTTCTCCCTCTCCCTCTGCCTCTCCCCCTGCTTGTGCGCGCGCTCTCTCTCTCTGTCAAATAAATAAATAAAATCTTTTTTTTAAAGTGTGTGTATTATATTTAGGTCTTCTTTAATTTCTCCCAATATCATATTTTTCTTTGTAGAGGTCTTATACATCTTTTGCTAGACATAGTCCTAGGTGCTGATACTTTCCACACTATTGTAATTGGTAACTTTTTAAAAATTTCACTTTCTAACTATTGCTGATACATAAAAATGCAATAATTTTTTTCTAATAAAAACCTTGCCATACTTTTAAATTACTTTTTAAAAAAAGTTTTATTTATTGATTTGACAGAGAGGTAGAGAGAGCACAAATAAGCAGAGCAGCAGCAGAGGGAGAGAGAGAAGCAGGCTCTCTGCAGAGCAGGGAGCTTGATACAGGGCTCGATCCCAGGACCCTGGAATCGTGACCTGAGCCGAAGGCAGATGCTTAATCAACTGAGCCATCCAGGTGCCCCTAAATTACTTCTTATAATTTATGTTTCTATCATTTTGTATTTTATATGTAAACAATCATATCACCTAAGAATAAATATAATTTTCTTTCTTCCCTTCCACATGTTACACCTGTTATTCTTTATTCTTGTTCGAAGCAGTGGGTTGGATAGTGCCAAATAGAGCTGGTGATGGGGTATATTTTCTCCTTCCTTGTCTCAAGGGGAAAGCTCTCATATTTCATTTAGTATGTTTTTAGAGGTTTTTTGTTTTTTCTTTTTTTTAAGTTTTGGAGACCAAGGCTGGTTCTTTTTTTTTTTTTTTTTTTTTTAAGATTTTATTTATTTATTTGACAGAGAGAGAGAGACAGCAAGAGAGGGAACACAAACAGGGGGAGAAAGAAACGGAGAGGCAGGCTTCCCACTGAGCAGGGAGCCTGATGCAGGGCTTGATCCCAGAACCCTGGGATCATGACCCGAGCCGAAGGCAGACACTTAACAACTGAGCCACCCAGGCACCCCATAGGGTTTTTTAAAATAGATTTTTAAGAATCACATTAGGAAAATTCTCTTCTAGTGTTCATTCAGTATTTTATGATGAGCACATGTTGAATTTCATCAAATTCTTTTTCTGCATATTTTGATTTTTGAATCTGTTGTTATGGTGAATTACATTGACTGATTTTCTAATGTTAACTCAACTTTGCATTCCTGGGATAAACCCAACCTCATCCTAAATCATTATCCTTTTTCTACATTGCTGATTTTAGCTTGCCAATATTTCTTTGGAATTTTTGCATCTTAGTTCACAAATGAGGCTGGCCTGTCTTTTTCCTTTCTTATAATATCCATGTCAGATTTTGGCATCAAGGTTACCCTAGCCCCTTAACGTGAGATGGATAACATACCCTCTTTTTCTATCCTCTGGAAGAGTTCGTAAAAATAAATTACAATTATTTCTTCTTAAATAATTATAAGAACTCATTTCTGAGTCCTTCTGATTCTAGAGTTTTCTTCTGGGAAAGATTTTCCATTACTGATTCAATTTCTTAATAGTTATAAGAAGTTACGTTTTTTAAGAATTCTTGTATCAACTTTGGTATATTTTATTTTTATAGAAATTTTTCATTTAAATTTTCAAAATTTTTAGTTAAGTTAGTCATCAGTTTTTAAATATATAGATGATCCTTTTTGCTTTCATGTTACTAAATAACCTGTGATTTAAATAAAAGAGGTTGGCGAGGGGAAAAAAGGAGGGAAGAAGCACCTGGTTGGCTCAGTCAGTTAAATCTCCAATTCTTGGGGCGCCTGGGTGGCTCAGTCGTTAAGCATCTGCCTTCGGCTCAGGTCATGATCCCAGGGTCCTGGGATCAAGCCCTGCAATGAGCTCCACATCAAGCCTCCCATTGAGCTCTTCATCGAGCCCCACATGGAGCTCCCCACTAAGTTCCCTGCTCTGCACAGAGCCTGCTTCTCCCTCTCCCACTCCCCCTGCTTGTGTTCCCTCTCTCACTGTGTCTCTCTCTCTGTCAAATAAATAAATTAAATCTTAAAAAAAAAAAAACACACCTCCAACTCTTGATTTTGGCTCAGGATATGATCTCAGGGTTGTGAGATGGAGCCCTGTGTCGGTTCCATGTTGGGCAGCAAGCCTGCTTAAGATTCTCTCCCTTTCACTCTCTTCCCACCCACCCCTAACCTGTGTACTTGCTCTTGAAAGAAAGAGATAAAGAAGGAAGGAAGGAAGGTAAGGAAGGAAGGAAGGAAGGAAGGAAGGAAGGAAGGAAGGAAGGAAGGAAAAGGAAAGGAAAGAAGGAAGAAAGAAGAAGAAAGAGAAAAGAACACTTGGTCTGCAATGTAGAGAACGGATGGAAGTGGCAGGACCACGTTGTTACTGCAGTGACCCAGGCTAGAGATGATGGTGTCATAGACAAGGGTGGTGGACACGGATGGGCAGATGCAAGACATGTTGTTGAAGCAACATGCCAGTGGGTGCCCAATGGGCTCATGATAGGTAAGGAAAACTCAGGATGACTCTCAGACTACTGGCTTGAACAAAACCTTAGATGGTGGCATCATTTACTGAAATCAGGAAGACAGAGAAAAATGATGTTTGATATGGACAGACTCAAGGAGTTTTATTTTAGCAGTTATTGGCATGAAGGTGGTATTTCAAATCATGAACCTAGGGAAAGAATGAGCCACTCTCAAGGCCTACAGTAGTCCAGTGATATTTAGAAGTTGAGTCGCATTATAATAGTCTACACAGGAAGAACCAGGAAGGAACAGCAAAGAGGTAGGAGAACACCAGGAGACTTCAGTATCATAGACTCCAAGATAACCTTCTGAGATGGAGGGAGTGAACGCTACCTAAAAGCTCAGTTGTCCATTGGATTCATTTTGGCAGTGGGGAGATCAGTAGTGGCCCTGGCATAGGGAGTTTCACGGAGTAGTGGGAATGAAAGCCAGCTTGCAGTTGATTGAACAAAATGATGGAAAATGTTCAGATCAGGCATGTATAGAAACTTTCAGGAAAATTCCTCTGTCCAGCTGCCATCTGGCTAGATAGACTTTGGCAAGCCTTACTACACATGACAGCTCTGGAGAGGTAATCATGCGTGTGACATTGGCTATTTGTCAGCTCTTGGGGGACAGCACTATTATGAAAAGTGCTTGTTCTGGCTCACCTTCACCTTTTTGCCACGTTTTTTTCTATCACTCTTGTTCATTCCCCACCTCCAGATCAAAATTGAACTAAAGCAGGCCCAGCAGAAGTTATTAGATAGCACAAAGATGTGCTCTTCACTCACAGCAGAATGGAATCACAGTCAGCAGAAAATCAGGGAACTGGAGCTGGAGGGACTTACACAGGCTCAGAGCATCAAATCCCAGAACAACCTGCAGGAAAAGCTGGCTCAGGAGAAATCAAAAGTTGCTGATGCGGAGGCAAAGGTAATTATCCTCATGCTTAATAAATAACGTGCACTGGATTCCACTACTGAAATCCCATTTCCCCAAAGAGTCTAAGAAGTAGCTGCGATGCAGACTTGATAGAATTCTAGGGTTTTTCTTTGCTCTTCCATGCTCTCCTCTCTCTTGACTTCACCTGCTCCTGCAGTTTCAGTAAAGCTCCTGTTTCTTTAAACTGCATGAACTTTAAAAAAAAAAAGGGTAGGTTTAATAAAGCTGTAACATGAACCTAAAGTAAGTGATTGAAGCCATATGAGTTTTGCTTTATGCTTTCAACTTTTAAAAAACTGATTCACCTCTCATTTGTCTGTTTATATGATTTTTAATCTTGTAACTTGTGGGGGCAATTTGTGTTGTGAAAAGCATGTTTGGAAATCATGCCCCTGCATTTCATACTGCCTAACACCAGGTGGCAGTGGTATGTAACAGTAGCACATTTTGATTTGTGGGTTTGAGAGTTCAATCTCACATTTAAAAAAAAAAAATCATAAAATAAGTAAATCATTTCATCAGACCATATAAATATAAAACCAACATCAAAAACTAGATGATAGCAATCTTAATTATGCTTGGAAGCCTAATTTTGAGCTAATGAAACCAGGAGTGAACACAAGAGTGTTCATACTGTGTAATTTCATTTATATGAGGTTTAAGAATAGAAAAAACTCAGCTGTGATCAGAAGATGGTGGTTGTCTTTATGAGGGCTTCTAATTGGGAGAGGATGAGAGGGAATCTTCTGTGGTGCTGGGAGTATTGTATATCTTTTTTTTTTTTTAAGATTTATTTATTTATTTGACAGAGAGAGAGATCACAAGTAGGCAGAGAGGCAGACAGAGAAAGGGGGAAGCAAGCTCCCCGCTGAGCAGAGAGCTCAGTGTGGGCTCCTGGGATCGCAAGACCCTGGGATCATGACCTGAGCCGAAGGCAGAGACTTTAACCCATTGAGCCATCCAGGTGCCCCAGAGTATTGTATGTCTTGATGTGAGAGGTGGTTGTTTAAGTAAAACTTCATTTGGTATGCTTCAGATATGCACACTTTATGTATGTTATTACTCCATTTAAAAAGTAGTTGGTAATTACAGATTAGTAAAAAAAAAAAAACAACAAAAAAAACCCTAAGTTTAGTAAATATATATATATATATATATATATATATATATATATATACAGATTAGTAAAAAAAAAAACCAACAACCAAACAAGAAAACCTGAATTTAGACAGTACTAAATATTGGTAAGGATTTTGTGTGACAAGGACTCATTTATTGACTGCAATTGGGAGAACAAATTAGTACAAACACTCGGGGGTTTTTAAAAGATTTATTTATTTTAGAGAGAGCACACATGAGAGTGGGGGAGAGGGGCAGTGGGGAAAAGGAGAGAGAAAATCCTCAAGCAGACCCCTTGCTGCTGAGCACAGAGCCCCATGTGGGTCTTGACCCCAGGACCCCAAAATCACGAGCTGAGCTGAAATCAAGAGCCTGACACTTAACCAAGCCACCTAGGCACCCCAATATAAACACTTTGGAAAGCAATTTGGCATTTGTATTTATTTTGTTACATTAAAGATATATATACCATACAATCCAACACTTCTGCCACTAGGGAGAAATACTGGAGAAAATGTCATATTGCACATATGTGCCAGGAGATAGGAATATAATCATTTTTGTAGGAACATTGTTCCAAATAGCAGAAAACTGGAAGCAACCCAAATGTCCACTGACATAAGATAGAATAAATAGCTGTATATTTATACAATAGTGTAAAACAGTGAGAATAGATGAGTTATAGGTACATTTGTAGTTCAACATATATTGAATAAAAACCAAATCTCCAAGGGATGCCTGAGTGGCTTCCCTCTCTCTGTACCTGCCTCTCTGCCTACTTGTGATCTCTGTCAAATAAATAAAATCTTAAAAAAAAAAACAAACCAAAAAAAAAAACAAATCACCAGAAACACAGTACGAGTCCATTGATATAAAGGTCAAAATGGTATACAATAAAATTTATGTTATGTAGCTTATATATTAAAGAAAAACCAAGGAAATGGTTAATACAAAATTCAGATACTGGTTTTCTCGAGTGGGGAGGGAAGGGGGCTAATCAGCAAGGTATCAGATTAGACTTCAAAAGTATTGGAAATGTTATTTTCTCTTTTTTTAAGATTTTATTTATTTGACAGAGAGAGCACAAGTAGACAGAGAGGCAGGCTAAGAGAGAGGGGAAACAGGCCCCCTGCTGAGCAAAGAGCCTGACGCGGGGCTTGATCCCAGGATCCTGAGACCATGACCTGAGCTGAAGGCAGAAGCTCAACCCACTGAGCCATCCAGGCACCCTGAAATGTTATTTTCTTAAACTGGGTGACAGGTTCAAACTTTTGCATATGTCCTTGGCAGAGAAGCCAATAGGGTGATATTGTCATTTGTGGAAATAAGAGTGCATATCTTTAAGGAATCATTTTCCCTAAGCAGAACTAAGTGGGGCAGCTCAAAGGAACTTGAGTTGACCTCATGATGACTGGCTGTCCACTACCACTGCCCCTGAATCATTCTGCATCTTCACCTCTCCTATGGTTCATGGGCTCTGCAAGGACCTGGGACTGATGCACAAAGCCCTGCTTTTAAAAAAAGGAGTGCCATCCACTGGCATTCAGTGAATGTTTGTGGGGAATGTGGTGCCAAACCATTATAACGCATGCATTGTCAGATCAAGAATACATTTGAGGGGCGCCTGGGTGACTCAGTGGGTTAAGCTGCTGCCTTTGGCTCAGGTCATGATCTCAGGGTCCTGGGATTGAGTCCCACATCAGGCTCTCAGCTCAGCAGGGAGCCTGCTTCCCTCTCCCTCTCTGCCTGCCTCTCTGCCTACTTGTGATCTCTGTCAAATAAGTAAATAAAAGCTTAAAAAAAAAAAAAGAATACATTGGAGAAACAATAACTATTTTGCTAAAAACTATTCATTCAATAAATATTTATTGAGCATCTACTCTGTACCAGTACATAGCATATAAAATTGTGTCACAGTTTTGGGTGACACGGGGTTTATAAAAAATAAATAAACAAAAATAGACTTACCTACCAAAAAAAGTTTTTAATGATACTTTTAATCTAACATGTAAATTCTGAAATAGAATGATACATCTCTCTATCAAATTATAAGTCTTATTTTTAGTTCTACCAGTACATTGAAAAATGTGTTACTGATGCTAGGTGATATCCTAATAAGTACTTGGTTTGTAAGAGGCTTCTGCTTTATTTTAAAATCTTGTTGTGAATCTGGCTACACTGTAAAGAAACTAGACACGCTCACACATTGCTGTTGGAAGTATAAATTAGCCTAATACCTATAGAGCCAGGTTGGCATTATCAATTTTTTTAAAGATTTTATTTATTTGTGTGTGTGAGAGAGAGAGATCAAAAGTAAGCAGAGAGGCAGGCAGAGAGAGAGGAGGAAGCAGGCTCCCCATCGAGCAGAGAGCCCAATGTGGGGCTCCATCCCAGGCCCCTGAGATCATGACCTGAGCCGAAGGCAGAGGCTTAACCCACTGAGCCACCCAGATGCCCCTGCATTATCTATTAAACAAACAAGTAATAGCCTTTGCCATAGCAAATTCTTATCTCATATTTTATTCTAGAACAATTGTTTGTAATAGCAAAAGATTGGAATCAATTTAAATATCCCATCAGTAGGGATCTACTTAAGTAAGTTATAGTATATCCTTATGGTAGAATAGTATGTGGCTATAAAAGAGAAGGCAATTCTACATAAACATGTAATACAGAAAAATCACCAAGTTTATTACTTTAAAAAAGCAAGGTGAAGGGTGCCTGGGTGGCTCAGTTGGTTAGGTCTCTGACTCTTGTTTTGGCTCAGGTCATGGTCTTGGGGTCATGAGATTGAGCCCTGTGGGGGGGCCTCTGCACTGGGGTGGAGCCTGCTTAAGATTTTCCCTCTGCCCCTCTGCTCCCGCAAATTTTTTTAAAAGGCAAGGTGCATAAGTACATATGATATGCCATCATTTGTGTAAAAAAATATGTATATGGGAGAGAACTGCATAATAATATTTATGTGGGCATCAATAAATCTCTGGAAAGGTACACAAGAAACTAATACCAGTGATTAATTACCTACATGACTGAGAAAAACTGGCAGGAAGACAGAATAGAGATGAGAAGGAGTTTTCACTACATAACTTCGTTTACACAAACATACACTAAACTATGCCAATGTATCATATAATGTAAAACATAGGTAATTTATTTTAAAGTTAAAATAAACTTGGCCATGTTCTTTACTTTAGACCAGATTTGTTTGTTAGCACGACGTTTGCTGGTTGCTCATGGGGTATTTCCCTAACTGGAAAAAAGGTCAGACTTTTCTTAATGTTTTATTCACAAATATTTCCTTCAAGATCCTGGATCTGCAGCAGAAATTAGAACATGCTCAAAAAGTCTATCTCTCTGACGCTTGTAGTTTGGGGATGAAGCAACTAGAGCAAAGAATAAAAGCAGCACTGGAAAATGAAGCTAAAACAAAGCAGCAATATCAGGAAGAACAGCACAAGAGGTAAGAGGAACAGAGATGTCCGGGTCGTGGGGGCTAACCACTGAGCTCACCCGCCTGTCAGCCTTCCCGTGCATCTCCTCACTGTTCCCGCTGACATGAACTCCGCGGCGCAGCCTCTTATCACACTGTCTTCTCGTTCCTTTCCTTGTTTGCTTTTCACACCAGAGTGTCAGATTTCTTCAAGGCTGGGATTACTTCTGTTGCTCTGAGACACACAGGGTGCACCAGTCAGTTTTCTTGAATGACTGGATGACCTATGAAATATGCTACTCTGGGATTTGCTTTTCTAGTTCTAGCATGATTGGCGTAAAATGCAAACTAAATGAAATTAACTTTTGTATTTATTAGCTGATTTTCTTCAAAGAATTTCCAAGTACTTTACAGGCATCATTCTTGATGATTATATCAAGAATCTGTAACCTGTTAGGAGCTTTCATTTTTTTTTTTTCTAAAATTATTACTATCACAATTCTTACTTAAATGACCTTCCTGGATGACCTAAACTTCAGTAACCAATGCTTCCTACTTCTATGACACTTCGAGTGATTTGCATATATTTTAAGAAAAATATGGTTTTAGCCACTGAAAAGACATGCGGACATTCACATGTATTATGAAGCTGAGAAATTTACTTTTGGTTTTAGTAAAAAGCGATAGCATAGGGCGCAGCACTCAGTAGGTACTCAGAGATCGTGACTGAATGAATCTTTGAGTAAGTGAGTGAGTGAACGTATGAATGAATAATGAGTTCACTCAGTGAGGTACAGTGGAAAAACACTTGCCTCACTGCCGCATCTAACAGGATGGTAGGCCTTCCTCCTGTTATGATACAGCTAGATCCCGAATAAACTATGAGCATACCTTTTAAAGTATTAGCCACGATAAAGCAAGAGAAAGCACTAACAGCAAACATATAATAAGCTCAAACAAAAACGATGAATGTAAATAAACTTCTAAGTCAGGGGGCAAGTAATAACACCAGCCCCAGATTTGAGAAAAAGTTGCTGAGGAAGTTTGCCCCAAAGTGGGAGATGTGAACTAGAGACTCTGGTATTAAGCTGGGAGTCTTGAAGTGTTCCCCAGTAGACAGCCCCATGGTTTCCCCAAATTATCTCTGGGGGAAAACAACTCAGTTTAGGTATCAAGGATTCCCATATTATAAGGTTTTTTATTTTTTTTTAAGATTTTATCTATTTATTTGACAGAGAGAGAGAGAGTGAGCACAAGTAGTGGGAAGAGCAGACAGAGGGAGAGGGAGAAACAGGCTACCTGCCGAGTAGGGAGCTCAATGTGGGGCTCAATCCCAGAACCCTGGGATCATGACCTGAGCCGAAAGCAGACATTTAATGACTGAGCCACCCAGGCAACCTTGATTTTTAATTCCATGACATTATTTTAAACAGTTGTATAGCATTCTTTACATAGATATACTATAATTTATGTAAAATGCTTCTTAGACATTTTGTTACAAATAATGCTGCATATCCCTACATTTTGTTACAAATAATGCTGAATATCCTTGTGCGTAGACTTTATGGTGAGCGTTATACTAAGGGAGGTTTAGGGTGCTGTGTCATGCATAGCAGAGACACTTAATCTAGTCTAGGAAGCTCAAGAAAACCTTGCTCAAAGAAAGCTATTTAAACTGAATGTGAGGTATTTGGGGTGGATGGCTCAATAGAGAATATTAGGGGAAAGAAGTCCTAGGAGAGGAAGATAAGGAAAAGCTTGGAGTTGTAGGGGAGGAATAAGGGTAGAGGATGACTTATTTCAGGAAGTGAAAAAAGTTCATTTTGCCTGTAACAGAATGTTTGGGGATGAAGTGAGTGGTAAGAAAACTAGGCTGGAAAGCTGAGCTAGCTAACAAGCTCTATTGAAGTGCTTAGACTTTATGATATGATGAGATTGTGATGTAGAAAGAGTACTCTGGTTGCTACGTAAGGAATGGATTGAGAGGTTGAAGCTGTTGGGGAGACAGGGAGTTCCTCAATCTACTGATTTCTTAATTTCTTTTTTTTTTAAGCTGGGTACAGTATACTTTATTGATGGAACAGGACAATGTAGGGCTGCCCAAGCCTCTCCCCTTCTTCAAGGGGTCTGTGATGAAAACTATGGTGGTTAGGAGATTTTCAGTGTGTTGAGAGATGAGTTGGGGCAAGGACTCCCCTGTGGTTGAGGTTCTCTCTCTTCTTGTTCTCGCTGAGGCTGGTGTCAGGGGCTCTTATTCCTTAGAGGCCATGTGGATCATAAGGTCCACCACCCAGTTGCTGTAGCCAAATTCATTGTCGTACCAGGAAATGAGCTAGACAATGTGGTCATTGAGAGCAACACAAGCCCCAGGCCTGAAGGTAGAAGAGTGGGTGTCACTGTGAAAATCACAAGAGACAACCTGGTCTTCAGTGTAGGATGCCCTTGAGGGAGCCCTGCGATACCTGTTCCACCACCTTCTCGATGTCATTGTATTTGGCAGCTTTCTCCAGGCGGGAGGTCAGATCCATGACTAACATGTTGGGGGTGGGCATGCAGAAGGCCATGCCAGTGAGCTTCTCAGTCAGCTCAGGGATGACCTTGCCTATAGTCTTGGTGGTGCCAGTAGAAGCAGATGATGTTCTGAGCAGCCCCTTGGCCATAACACCACAGCTTCCCAGAGGGGCTGTCCGCAGTCTTCTGAATGACAGTGATGGCATAGACTGTGGTCACGAGTCCCTCCACAATGTCAAAATTGTCATGGATGACCTTGACCAGAGGAGCTAATCAGTTGGTGGTACAGGAGGCATTACTGACAGTCTTGAGGGAGTTGTCTTACTTCTCAAGGTTCATGCCCCTCACAGACATGGGGGTATCAACACAAGGGGCAGAGATGATGACTGTCTCAGTTCCCACCTTTCAAGTGAGCCCCAGCCTCCTCCATGGTGGTGAAGACCCCAATGGACTCCACAACATACTCAGCACCAGCATCACCCCATTTGATGTTGGCAGGATCTTGCTCCTGGAAGATGGAGAGGGGCTTTCCATTGATGACAAGTTTCCCATTCTCAGCCTTGCCTATGCCATGGAATCTGCCATTGGTGGAATCATAGTGGAACATGTAGACTGTGTAGTTGAGGTCAGTATCCACTTTGTCAGAGTTAAAAGTAGCCCTGGTGGCCAGGTGCCCAATGTGACCAAATTCGTTTACTCAGACAATTGTGTCTCAGGGACATGGCTGACACTGCCCTGGAAGATGTGGCTGTTGGTCTAATGGAGAGGAGCAGAGAGCATTCTTAATTTCATTCATTGGCATAACTGGTTTATCTCTTCGTCTTTGCTCAAACTATATGTAATGTGGGAGTTAATTTCTAACATATTCATCAATTGCTTTTTAAATTTTGACTTGCTATATTTCAATGACAATTTCCAACTCCTAAATTCCATTGTAGCTAACTCAAGTTTCCTTAGTGCCAGCAATTTAAAAGCCTCCCTTTCAGCTCAAAATCTTATTACTTAGTCTGGCCCCTTGATCAGAAATTCAGAATGGAACCAAAAAAAGAAGTAGACAATAAGAGGCAGGAATTGCTCAGGTCTGTAATGAATGAAATGAAAACAGCGATGAAGAGGGCAGTGCTGGTGCACGAGTGGATGTGAATGGTAGGAGGTAAGCTTATAAAGCCTGCACTTATATCAGGAACCACAACAAGAATTGGAGGTGTTGGAGGTTGAGAGGTATGAGTCCCATGTTTCAAATCTCTTAATCTTTCCCAGGAATCCATTGGTTTTTCAGAAAACTGAAGTTAGAGAAAGTGAGCTCATCTGTCCAATAGCAGTAGTGACCTAGCATGTAGGTACTACTCCATCACGCTTATTGTATTCTTCTAGATAATCTCCTAAATCCAAAGAGTCTTGTTGGAAATCTTCAGAAACTCTTCCACAAACTGTGGTCTGATGAAATTCCCTCTGAAGGAGTTAAGTACTTATGCCCCTTCTGGAAAAGGGGGAACTTCCTCATCAAACACAGGCTCATTTATGATTCAGCCTCTGCAACATTAACACGTGTGCCTTAGTCTCAGTAGTGTGTGTATGAACAGCACCATATTGAACCAAGATCAAGGGACTCAACTTGTAAAGCAGTGAGGATGAGGGGAAAGAATAGAGAATTCAGGATTAGAGCCCTACATCCATCTTGTTCCAGCAGGTTAAAGCTCTCTGTGCCACAGCTTCCTCTGTGAAATAAAGGAAGTTACTTCCTTTTCAGAGGGTTGTTTTGATGAGTGAGAGCAAGAACTAAGAAGAGCATCTTCCACAAAAGAGGTCCCCTGTGTTGGTCTATGGACACATAGCTTACCTCATTGAACAGTAAAATCCCTTGTGATGATATAATAATTTTAGGTCAAAGAATTTTGTAAATTCAGTGTAATTTGATGTACATTAATTGCCCTCAGGAAACTCCTGGGTCAGAATTTAAAAGAGCTACAAAAGCAAGTGAGAATCTTACAAGATAAAGGGAATCAACTGGAAATAACCAATTCTCAGCAGCAATCCAGAATTCAGCAACAGGAGGCCCAACTCAAACAACTGGAAGAGGAAAAAAGAAAATCGGAAGAGGTAAGAAAGTAAATGGATACACTTTTCAGTTTTCCTATTCCTGTAGACCCAAGTCACAGCTAATCATTATTGAGAGCCCAGCATTTTACCCCTTAAATTTATCAGGAAAGCAGAATCTACTCTAGCTATCTCAAGCAGGAAAGGATTGAACACAGGGAATAACATGCTTGCCAACTGTTGGGAGATGCTGGTATGAGGAGAATGTCAGAATGTCAGAACTTTGGGTAACCCCAGAAGCCCAGAAACCCCAGGGAAACCCACTCCTGCAGCCCCCAAGAGAGGGAGTTGTAGAAACACTCCCTGAACCCCTGTAAATGCCTCTTCTGATGTCTGCCTGGTCACCTCCCCACTAGAGCTGGAGGACGACGGCTCTCCCCTCCCACTGCCCTCTAGACTGTGTGCAAGTGCCTCTCCTTTGTTGGAACTCTGCTGTTAAGGAAAGTGTAGTTTTCAGACTTCTAATCTCGCAGCACAGAATAGTCTCATTTAAAAAAAAAAATGTTTTTCAGCATCTCAGAAGCAACCGAGAATTATCAGAAAAGATATCTGGGCTGCAGAAGGAGAAAAAAGCGCTCTGTGAAGAATATGGGCAGTTTCTGAAGCAGCTTGATGTCCATGTGAGGTAAATGAAAACGAGTTCCCTCTGAATGGGGAGTTCATGCTTTTCCCCAAATAGACCCTTTTCATTTGCCTTCCTGCTCTTCTCCCCTTGCATTCTTCGCTCTGACCACCCTCTCCTTGTTTCAACTCCTCATTTCAACTCATAATTCTTAGACTAGGAATCACCGTCTCCAAGAAGCCTTTCTCGACACCGCCAGCCTGGACTGAGTGAAGTGCTCATTCTTTGTACACTGTAGCCTTTGTACATGCCTCTTTGTATTTATTTCAGAACTTGCTGCATTCTTTTGAAATATTATGTTTCACTACCTGTCCTCCTCACCAGACTGTAGGCTTTTCAAGGGCCTGGACCATGGTCTTATGCATCTTTTTATCCATAGTCTCCAGTATATAGTAGGTGCTCAATAAAAAATGTGTTTCTGAACTTCCGGTTCTTTCTTACATTCCCTGCTCATTATTCTACCAGATTCCTCCCACTCTCCTCCTTTCTGGAATGTAGCATAGTAGTTCAGAGTATGGACTCTGGAGCCATATTGCCTGGGTACAAATCCTAGTTCTACTAGAAACTAGCTGTGTGACCTTGGATACAGTATGTACCCTCTCTGTCCCTGAGGTCTTTCATCTTTAAAATGGACAAAATAACAGTACTTTCTCATAAAGCGGTTATGAGCATTAAATGAATAAATACACATAAAGCGCTTGCTTAGATCAATGTCTAACACACAGCTACTATTATATCTTTTTTTTTTTAGTTCCTTTTCCATTATCCACCTCTCCGCTCCCAGCTCTGTAGTCTTCTACTCTATCCCTTCAATTAGGCTGAAATTTCTTATTCTTTTGCATTCTTACTCACCTACGATGTTGATAGTATTAAGGATACTGATTTAAAAACCACTGTTTACTGCTCTTTAGAGTATTTTTGCTATTCCTTATCTTGCTTTGATTGCCACATTACCGAGAAATGTAGAAACCATGATCAGGGGAGTATGCTTGGTTCAGTTCATGCCGCTAACAAATCTAAGGCTAGAACTCAGTCCTCTAATAACCTATATAGTGCTCTTTCCACCTCTTATCTTGGTATTAGAGTTGGAAGAATGAAGTGCTAGATCCAGAGCATATAAAATGCCACAATGCCTGCCAGATACACTGATACTGAATCTAATGTGTATATCCATTGCTTGCCCAGAATCCTCCTTGTGTTCACGCCTAGTCTCTGGCAATAAACACAGTTTTGTGATTTTACTATCATAGCTTGGGTACAATTTTACATTCTTTTCCTCTTCGTGTTTTCTCATAAGCATTGTGCTTTGTTGCTACAGTCTTTGAATTTGCTTATTTCTGTAGAACATAATATTTCGTAAAGTTGCTATGCCCTTGCACTAATAGCAGCAGTTAAACGGGTGCTGATAGCTAAAGAAGACTAACAGAACCCAGGTACTAACAGTACCTTCCAAAGGTACAGCTCATTGCAGGAGAAAGATGCAGTAGCACAACAGAATTAGGGTCAGGATGTGCATTGCCTCCCACAGCAGGCTCACGGCAGACAGTTCCAAGAGGTCCCGCAGGGGCCCCCAGATGCACTCCCTATGTTAGGGCCATGCTGGGATCCACTGCCTCTCTGGGGGTCAGGAATTATGAATGTGTGCACCTCACACCTCACAACCAGGGATCCCCAATGGAGTCCCAGCTGAGATTTTTTTTTTTTCCTGCTGGTCATGGGAGCACATTTCTGCTAGGTAACCAGCCTCAACAGCACAGCCTTCTGGAGGTCTGTTGAGACCCAAGTACGCATCCTCAGTCTCACTGTTATCAGGAAAGTGCTGACAAGCTGGGGCAAACTGCCGTCAGACTCCTCAGTCCTGTGATTACAAACCAACGTGGTTTTAATCAGCATGTCTCATTGCTTGACCAGTGGTCAGTGCAAGCAAAAACTTAGCAAAACAGCTCAGGTCAGTTCTAGGCCTGCTGGAATCAACCCTCACAACACAGTCCTAATTGAGTTAAGAGTTATTCACTGGTCCTATGAATGATATTTTCATTCATAAAAAAAGTATTTTGGTTTGTGTATGCATATATAAGTACATATACACTTTTTGTATACATATCTATATGTACACTTTTTGATATGTTTGTGTATACATATGTGTATATATATATATACACACACACTTTTTGTCTTAAACATTATTTTTATAGAATGAATTCCCAGAAGTGGAATTACTGGTCAAAAACCTGGAACACTGGATCTTAAAATGTATTGACAAACATTTGGAAACATCCCGCCAAAATTTTCTGCCATTATCATATAAGAGTAGCAATTACACCATCCTCATTAACATTGGGTGCTGCTATTATAGGGAGGGCTCTGATGATATTTTCCCCAATATTCTTTGTTTTAATTGAGGTATAATTGGCATATAATAAAGGCACAGATTCGGGGCACCTGGGTGGCTCAGTGGGTTAAGCCTCTGCCTTCAGCTCGGGTCATGGTCTCAGGGTCCTGGGATAGAGCGCCGCATTGGGCTCTCTGCTCAGTAGGGATCCTGCTTCCCCATCTCTCTCTGCCTGTCTCTCTGCCTACTTGTGATATCTCTCTCTCTGTTAAATAAATAAATAAAATCTTAAAAAAAAATAAAGGCAGAGATTCAAATGTATACACCTGCATACCCACTACCCCATTCAAGATCCAGAACATTTCCATTATCCCTTAAGGTTCTATCTGGACTTTTTGGTGTTAATCTGCATCTCCTGAGGCCCCTGCCTCCTCCCAGACATCCACTCTTCTGAGCTCTGTCTCTTCTAGCACTTCATTTAAATGCATTCTTACCACATGTAATTTTTTGTGTCTGACTTCTTTTGCTCAACCTATTCTGTGATTTTTAATGCTCACTTCTGGTCATAAATATTTGTCATTTTATTTTAAATTTCTTTGATGGTTAGTGAGACTGAATATTTTCCCATGCTATTTGCCCATTGCCTTTAAGATAGCAGGTCCTAACCCTAGTTGCATGTGCCTGGGCACCAACATAGGTCAGTTAGATCAGAATCTGTGGGGATAGGGCTTAAGGATCAGCATTTTGACAAAAGCTTCCCCATGTGATTCTGATGTGCCATCCAACGTTAAAAACACAGCTTTAGGAAAGAAAATGGAAGGAATTGTCAAAACTCTAGGTTCATTTTTGTTTTCATTCTCCTGATCCCAGCCCTGACCTTTATAGGCAATGCTTTTTTTTTCCATGTTTTCCCAACCACTACTCCAGAGGAACAAATTCCTTGCCCTTTTGAAAGAAAAATAATAGAAAACTCTATCTGGTTTTGCTTAAACATAAGCAAGAAATTGTCCCTAAATTTTAGAACATGAGTATTGTGCTACCTCATAGATCTAGTAGTTAATAAAACCAAAAATAAACTTAGAAAACCCACATGTTCTTCAGGCAAGTTGGCCAACTGAGCTTCTGCCCAAACCAAGAAGTGTGCCAACTAGCCAGCCAGCAATGGCGAGAGAAGGCTCCCAGCTCTCACCAGCTGTACTGCATTGACATACTCTTCCAGCCATGCATTACACTACAGACAGAAGCCTGAGTATCCAGCAATAGGAGCTAGTTAGGTCAAGCGTATTATACTCACCTGATAGAAGTCCTGTCAACTGAAAAAGATGGGGGCCCTAAAGACTAGACAGTGGCATGGGGAAATGCTTAAAATATAATAAATGGAGAGAGTGTAAGATGAAAATTTTAATGCAGGCAGAGTCTAAACAAAACACACTTATAAAAAAACTAGAAAGAAATACACTATTTTTTAAAAGATTTTATTTATTTATTTGACAGAGATCACAAGTAGGCAGAGAGGCAGGCAGAGAAAGGGGGGAAGCAGGCACCCCACTGAGCAGAGAGCCCGATACGGGGCTCGATCCTAGGACCCTGAGATCATGACCTGAGCCAAAGGCAGAGGCTTAACCCACTGAGCCACCCAGGCGCCCCTACAACACTATTTTAATACTGATCATACTGGGAGTTGGGTTTTCTTCCCAAATTTTCTATAGCATATCCTCTTAGTTTTAAAAATAAATTAATTTCAGGGCACCGGGGTGGCATAGTTAAGCATCTGACTCTTGTTTTCAGCTCAGGTGGTGATCTCAGGGTAATGACCTCAAGCCCCATGTGGGGCTCCATGCTCAGCGGGGTGTCTGCTTAAGACTCTCTTTCCCTCTCTTCTTGCCCCTTCCCCCTCAAATAAATAAATCTTTTTTAAAGATTAGTTTCTTAATAGGCCAAATGGCAGAATGAAAAAGAAGGCAGCTAAGATTTGGGTTTTAATATCCTCGGGCAAGATAAATAAATCTGTAAATCCCAGATATACACGTAAAATAAATCCCAGAAATACACGCTGTGTTTCAAGTGATGTCAAAATATCAGAGTAACTGTGAACAGCTGAGAAACCTGGAGGATTACAAGGAGGTTGTTTGTACACTGCTAGATGTTACACCTCTGAAGCTAGGGACCAGGGCTGCTGAAACCCAGTGATATCTTCTGCCAGGCTCTTTCTAGTAAAAAGGAAATAAGAACATTGATGAGATGTAGACATCTCCCTGTCGAGAACCCAAGTCACAGAGCGGTAATCGTGAACACAGTTCTGCAAAAGTATGTACCTCCTCTTATGTAGTGGTTACTACAAGGGTCACAGAACTGAGCAGGCCTGGGGCAGTTTTATGAACGCAAGTATCTAGACCAACTCTATTAATTAGGATGTAGGCTGAGTTGCTGGAGCAGAGACCCTGAATAACAACGTCTTTTGAGAGGAAAAGGTTTCTCTCCTACATAACAGCACAGACATAAGCAGTCCAGGATGGATTTGGTGCATCAGTATAACAGGAGTCTAGACTCCTTTATCTCATTGCTCCAGCATCTTTAACATGTTGCCTTTATCCACATTCAAGCCAACCAAAAGGAAGAGGGGAAAGCAAGGATGTTCCATTTGCCTTTAGGACACACTGCTTCAACTCATGTCCTGTTGGCCAGAACTTACTCACATTTCCATTTCGTCTACCTGGAAAGAAAGTCAGGAAGAGTAGTTCATTTTTTTTTTAATTTATTTGACAGAGATCACAAGTAGGCAGAGAGAGAGAGAGAGAGAGAGGAGAAGCAGGCTCCCCACTGAGTAGAGAGCCCTATGCGGGGCTTGATCCCAGCTCTCTGGAATCATTACCTGAGCCAAATGCAGAGTCTTTAACCCACTGAGCCACCCAGGTGCCCCAAGAGTAGGTCATTTTTATGGGCAACCAAATGCCCAACTGAAAATTGGGGGGTCTATAATGGTAGAAGGAGAACATGGACTGGGGAAAGCCCCAGCAACCAGTCACTGCCAAATACACTGACATTCTGTATCGAGCCTGGTATGTATGTCTCTGGCCTCCAGGAATCTGAACTTCTGAGCGGGGTGTCTGGCTAACAGCTAAGTTAATCTTCTAAGGGAAAGCATGCAAAATGATTTTTTCCTGTACAATCAGCTAGTAGGAAAGAGAGGGACACTATTTTGAAAGTTGGAAGAGTCTTGCAAAAACAGTTTTAGGGGTAAGACATAATTTGCAAGACCAGAAGATGCTCTTGGAGTAGCTCTTCCATCACAGTTTGACTAGAATTAGCATCTAGATAAGTCTGCTTTGCTCCTTCCCTCCCATCTGGTTCCTACCTAATTCTTACATAAAACAAAATATTGAGCCCATACAAATATCATCAATTAATTAATGACAAAGAAACCAAGAATATACAGTGGGGAAGGGACAGATTCTCCAATAAATAGTGTTGGGGAAACAGGATGGCTACATGCAAAAGAATGAAACTGGACCACTGTCTTATACCATACACAAAAATTTACTCAAGATGGATTAAAGACTTGAATACAGGACCTGAAATGTAGGCCTACCTACATTGAACATCATATTCAATGGTGAAAGGCTACAAGCCTTTCCTATAAGATTAGGAGGTATAAACTTTCAGATATAAAGTTAATAAATCATGGGGATGTTATGTACAGCATGGTGACTATAGTTAGTGATGCTGTATTGCATCTTTGAAAGTTGCTAAGAGAGTAAGTCTTAAAACTTCTCATCAGAAGAAAAAATTCTTTGTATGGTGACAAATGTTAATTAGGCTGTGGTGATCATTTTGCAATATATACAAATATCAAATCATCATGTTAATACCTAAAACTAATATAATGTTATATGTCAATTATACCTCAGTTTCTTTTTAAAGATTTTATTTTTTATTTATTTAATTTAGTATTTACTTATTTATTTGTCTCCTTTTTTTTTTTAAGATTTTATTTATTTGACAGACAGAGATCACAAGTAGGCAGAGATGCAGGCAGGGGGAGGGTGGTGGAGCAGGCTGCCCGCCAAGCAGAGAGCCCAATTTGGGCTCCATCCCAGGACCCTGAGATCATGACCTGAGCCCAAGGCAGAGGCTTTACCCACTGAGCCACCCAGGCACCCCTTATTTATTTATCTCTTAGAGAGACTAGTGAAAGAGAGAGAGTGAGCCCGACCAGGAGGGGCAGAGAGAGAGGGACAGAGAGAATCTTGAGCAGACTCTGTACTGAGCAGTGCCCAATGTGGGGATTGATCTCACAACCCCAAGATCATGACCTGAGCCAAAACCAAGAGTCAGACGCCCAACCAACAGAGCCACCCAGGCATCCCAATTTTTTAAAATAAGATAATTTAATTTTCAAAAGTTAAAGAATTGATATGTTACTGTGAGAAATCAGCAGCATCTGGTTGGCTTGGCTTTGCTGTTATTCTAGCATTGCTGTAAAGTGAGAGATCACAGGCTCTGGGGTCGATTCTCTCTGTAGGAGTAATTCCTTCTGTGTCAGGAAGCCCCAAGAGCACCCTCAGGTTTGGTGATTCATCAGGACTCACAGAACTCAGAAAAGCTGTTATACTCATGGTTATGGTTTGTATTACAGTGAAAGGATACAGATTAAAATCAGCAGAGGAAGAAGGCACATAGGATAGAGTCCAGGAGAGACCAGACACAAGCAACCTTCCCGATGTCCTCTCCCAGTAGAGTAGAATGGGCAGTACATAATTCTCTCAGCAATGGCATATGACAACATATATGAAGTATTCCCAACCATGAAAACTCACCTGGGCCCTAACATCCAGAGATTTTATCAGGGGTCAGTCACAGAGACGTGGAGTGCCCCAGTGATTAACCTTAACTACTCAGTCTCTAGTCCCCCAAATGCCCAAGGTCAGATTGACACAACATAGTCCAGGGGTCTAGATGAACAAAAATGCACTCACCATGAATCATACTGTTAGCATGAAATATTGGTGTGGCCCAAGGCCACAGGTGAACAAAGTTGTTATTACCAAGCAGCATATTCCAAGGGCTTAGAGATTGTCTCCCAGGAGCCAGTCAAGGAATGTGAAGGGTTTGGATATCTCCGTCCCACCAAATTTACATTCCTGCACAGCCTGTCCTGATTCATAGAGTATGGAGATTGGCTACACAAATTTGTTTTAAAATCAAAGGAGGTGTCTTGTGAAAAGCCTGGAGTACAGGTTTTTAGTTAGTTCCCTTCACTTAAGTTAGGGCTTCCCCCAGTTTAAGTGTCAGAGGTAAGATCGGGTAAGATCAGATCGTCGACATGTGTAAACTGCCTGTCACCACAGGCCTGACTGACTATGCCCTCAAGTGCCTACAGTAACAAAGAATAGCTTTCTCATTCCTTAAACACTTTTATTTTCTCATTCCTTAAACGCTTTTGTTTTCTCATTCCTTAAACCTTTTTTTTTTCAATTAGAATGGCATTACCTAAATGTCTAGCCATTCAGGGAGAGTCAGGGACTATAGAGACCATTAGAATCGTTTTTTAAAGATTTTATTTATTTATTTGAGAGAGAAGCACAAGTGGGGTGGGGGGAGGAGCAGAGGGAGAGGAAGAAGCAGACTCCCGCTGCTGAGTAGGTAGCCTGACATGGGGCTCAATCCCAGCACCCTGGGGCCATGACCTGAGTGAAGGCAGATGTTTAACTGACTGAACCATCTAGGCTCCCTTCATTAGAATACTTTTTGCTTTCCCTCAAAAAGTTGAAACTACCCTATGACCCAACAATTTCACCATTAGGGACTTACCCCAAAGATACAAATGTAGTGATCCAAAGGGGCACCTGCACCCCAATAGTTATAGCAGCAATGTCCACAATAACCAAACTATGGAAAGAATGTAGATGTCCATCAACAGATGAATGGATAAAGAAGATGTGACACACACACACACACACATATATACACACACATACATATACATACAATGGACTATTACTCAGCCATCAGAAAGAATGAAATCTTGCCATTCGCAATGATGTGGATGGATCTAGAGGGTATTATGCTGAGCAAAACAATTCAATCAGAGAAAAACAATTATCATATGATCTCACATGTAGAATTTAAGGAAAAAAAACAGGATCATAGAGAAGAGAGGAAAAAATAAAACAAAATGAAATGAGAGAGGGAGACAAACCATAAGAGATTCCTAATTATAGGAAACAAACTGAGGGTTGCTGGAGGGCAGGGGTGTGAGGGGATGGGGTAACTGGGTGATGGACATTAAGGAGGCACGTGATGTAATGAGTGCTGGGTGTTACATACAACTGATGAATCACTGACCTCTACCTCTGAAACTAAATACATTATATATGAATTAATTGAAATTACAAAAAGAAAGAAGAAAAAAAAAGAAAAATTAAGGAAAAATCAGGTTTCTATTGTTTTCTTTTTTTATACAAATGTCTCCCAGGATGTTTTTCACATTAAACTAAGTTATATACCAAAAAAGAAAGAAAGATTTTTCTTTAGAGTAGTTTTATTGTTTTAAAAATAACAGGATGTAATTGACTACAAAACAAAACAAGAAAACCCACCTGACATATATTTAGACTGAAATTTTTTTCTCATAGAACAAGAAATCTGGAGGAAGGTGATTGCTGAGGTAGATTCCGTGGCTCAGCAGTGTTGTTAGGCACCGGGCTCTTCCCTTTGTTCTGCTCTGCCATGCTTGGTGGGTCGGTCCCTTAGTCTTTAGACTTGTCATATCATGGTTACAAGGCAGTGACCGCAGTTGCCAGTGGCACAGCCCCAGCATAGAGCAGCCAGGGCAGAGAGGGATGGTTTCTCAAGTTCCTAGAAGTACGCAGCAGGTGTACCTGTCTCACAAGCCCATCCCCCAGCCACCCCCCCACCACACACCCCTGCACCCTACCCACTTTTCTTGATATCAAGGGCTCCCTGAGTTAGCAGGAAAGAAGAAAGAATATATACCTGCACCTTATAGCCCACCACAAGTAGTCTGTTTATAATGAAGTGGAAGTGATGAGTGGCTCCCTCCCCAATATGCCCAGAGCTTTCTCTCAAGCTTGAGCCTGCACTGGAATCCCTGGAGAACTGCTCCACTCCCAGAGTTTATGATTCTGTAGTTCTGGGGCAGAGCCTGAGACTTTGCATTCCCAGCAAGTTCCCAGGTGAGGCTGATGTTGCCGATCAGAACACAGTTTGAGAATCCCTGCTGTAGGCTTAGAGAAAAACCTGTGTAGGAACGTTAGCTGCCACAAGGGTTCTCAGCGGGCAGCGGTTTGCCTTCCAGGACAAGGGGACATTTTACAATGTCTGGAGATATTTTGGGTTGTCACACTGTAGAAGGTACTACTGGCATCTAGTGGGTCGAGGCCAAGGATGATGCTAGGCATTCTGCAATGCATGGTTCCGACTTCCACAACAAAGAATTATCTGGCACCAAATGTCAATAGGACAGAGGTCAAGAAATCCTAGTTTAAAGTGATTTTGTGTTATCAGACCTAATAGGTTCAAAGTAAAATTTCTCTGCAATTTTTCATTTGCAGAAGTGCTTTCTGAGTTAAAATATTCTTATTTGGAAAGCATAGTCATCTTCAAAGAGATTTGCCTAGTGGTGGTATTGAGACTTTAATCTGTTTTCTTGTTTACTCAGATTAGCTCTAACAGCAGCTTGAAACGGTAATGCAGATTTTTGTTCTTTTTAAATAAACGCTTTATTGATATAATTGACATACCATACAACTCACCCACTTAAAGTGTACAATCAGTGGCTTTTAGTGTACCTCCATCACCACAATCAATTTTAAAACATTTCATTACCCCCCAAAGAAACCCTTTACTTATCATCTGCCATCCCCCATCTCCTTCCCCACCTCCAGCCCTAAGCAACCAGGAATCCTCAATATTTGCCTCTTCTGGACATTACATAAAAGTGGAACCATAGAACACGTGGTCCTTTCTGAGTGACTTCTTTCACTTAGCATAATCCTTTCATGTTTCCTCTATGTCATAGCATGGATCAGCACTTCATTCCTTTTCGTGGCACAATCATGTTCCACTGTACATGTTCCATGTTTTGCTTATCCTTTCATCAGTTGTTGGTCTTTGGGATGTTTCCACCTTTTGGCTATTGTGAATAGTGCTACTATGAATATTCACATGCAAGCTTTTGTGTGGACAAATGTTTTCACTTCTCTAGAGTAGATGCTTAGGAGTGGAGCTGCCGGGTCCTACAGTCAGGCTTTTTCCAAAGAGGCTGCACTGTTTGACCAGAAGTGTTTGAGAGTTCCAATTTCTCTACATCTTTGCTAGCACTTGTTATTGTCTTCTTTTTTATTTTAGCCAGTCTGGTGGGTGGGAAGTAGTCTCTCACTGTAGCTTTGATTTATGTTTCCTTATCAGCTAATGATGTTGAACATCATTCACGTGCTTATTGGCAATAAGTCTGATTTATGTCAGAATCTGAGTTAGAGTCTTGAACAGAGACCTGCCTAGAATTGGCCTCCAATGTCCAGACTCGGAGCAAGGACCAGGAGTGGACTCAGTTATCAGAGACTGAAGTGGGTTATATCACTGTCCAAGGGTATAGACAAGAATTCGAAACTTAAATTAATGACTGAACTCCATGGAACAGGATTCAGAATTACAGGGATCAAAAGTCAAGTTGCGGGTGACTAAAGCTGGTGCTGTTTAGGGGGTTACCCTTAGTCCATTCCCCCACATGGGGGCCAGAAGTCCTGCAGATGGAAGGCAGGAAAGTACCTGCCTCTGGTGAAAGCAAGAGGAGAAAACCCAAGAAAGTGCACAGTGAGAAAGCAACATAAATGTCCACTGTGCTCAGCTGAACCTCTATTTAAATTTACTTTTATAGAACCTATAATGAGAAACATCACCATCACAAAGCCAAGCTTCGCAGAGTCAAGGACTGTTTAAGTCACAAAATAGAACTACGAGATAAGAGAATTGAACAACTGGAAAATGAAATCAGAGGTCTGCAGCAGCAAATGGAAAAGGTGAGCAGAAAGGTGAAGAGCTCCCCAGTGTGCTGTGGCTCCGCTCATTCAAGAAAACCCACTCATGCTTTGACTCTCTTGTGGCCTCTTCATACCCTAGGTTCTCGTTTCCTTCCTTTGTACCTTCTTTTGATGTGAATAATTCTGCCAAAAAGTATGTAAGACTCATGGTGCTGGTAAACTGAATCAGACACTGAAAATATCCTGCACTTCCAACTCTGGTCAGTGTCTTGTCTTCAAATGACAATGTCTGCTCTTAAATATCCATCAGCAGAGACTTCCAGACTGCCCTCCACAGCGCATTCCTACTTCACAGTGCCCTCATTTTGCCTCAAACTTCCATCAGTTTTGGGGACGCCTGGGTGGCTCAGTGGGTTAAGCCTCTGCCTTCGACTCAGGTCATGATCTCAGGGTTCTGGAATCGAGCCCCGCATCGAGCCCCACATCGAGCCCCTCATCGGGCTCTCTGCTCAGCAGGGAGCCTGCTTCCTCCTCTCTCTCTCTGCCTGCCTCTCTGCCTACTTGTGATCTCTATCTGTCAAATACATAAACAAAATCTTAAAAAAAAAAAAAAAAAACTTCCATCAGTTTTAAATGGCAGGGAAAACTGGTGACCCCTATTTATCAGTCCCTGTGTAGTATCTGCAGGCTTTTTTTCTAAATATCTATGTCTTCATCTTTGTCCCGTTGCCCCTGTGACTTACTGGTAGGCAGGAGGAAAGTGAGACCAATGGCATGGAATCAACTGCAGAACGGTCTTGAGATCATTAAACTACATTAATTCAACTGACTAGGCCAGTAATGCTTTCCCTTCTCGAGATGCCTAGCCCATCAGAATTTTGAAAACTCTGTGCTCACTCCTAAAATACTCATTTTTGTGTATGTGCCAAGGATCCCCAAAGAATTCATGTAATTTCAGTCATTTCGTGGGCTATTATGGGATGGTTCAGAATTCTAGACTACACACGATGAAACATTTTTGGATTATAACAGATGGGTCACCAATGTTTAAAAAAAAAATTCCTCCTGATACTCCACACTGTAGTGAGAGAGGAAAATAGTTGGATTTTGCAGTATTTTTCTCTTTGGACACTAAACTGTCAAACTTTTAAAGACTCCGATCTAAGTTAGACTCACAACTAGGAAAAGCACATGAAAAGTACTACAGAAGTAAGGAGCAATCCTGGTTCATGGGCCCACTGGAAATAGCAGTCTACTTCTGCATTACCACTCTCTTGATAGCCTGCTTTCCACTCTTAGACTTATATGACAGAAACAGCCCCCTACTTCTTTCTTCCTGACTGTACTGGGTTGAATTGTGTCCACCACAAATTCGTGTCTATCCAGAACCTCAGAATGTGATCTAATTTGGAAATAAGGTCTTCACAGGTGTAATTAGTTAAAATGAGGTCATGGTGGATTAGGGTTGGCCCTAAATCCAATATGACTGGTATGTTTATAAGAAGAACAGGCACGCGTAGACACATGCAGGGGCAGGAGGTCATGTGACAATGAAGGCAGCTCTCAGAGGGATACAGCTATGTCAGGGAGCACCAGGGATTCTTTGTAAACTCCAGAAGCTAAGAGAGAGGCATGGAGCCCCCAGAAGGAACTAACCTAGCCAAGACTCCCAATTTCAGACTTGTAGCCTCCACAAATGTGAGAAAACCAATTCCTGTTGTTTTAAGCCATCCAGTGTGTGGTAATTTGTTCCAACAGTATTGGGAAACTGATACATCTACCCAGAGAACCACAGATCTCCAGGAGAGATGGCAAATAAGCAGAGGCTAAGGAAGAGCAGTTGGTCCCTTTGCTCACTGCCATTGAAGGCTGCTGGGGGCTTTGGCCATAGGCAGATACAAAATCTAGACCTGCCACTTCATAGTACTGTGGCCTGGCACAAATCTCTGGGTATCATTTTCCTTGTCCATGAAATGGCGGAACTAATCCCCACCTCACGAGGCTTTTGTGCAGTTAAAATAGGAAATGCCCAAAATGGCACCTAACACAGACAACTTTCCAGAGATGTTCTTTTCTTCTCTTTTGGTATAAGCTCTCTTAGAAACATGCTGATTGGTAGATGTACAGTTCACAAGAGAAATTGTTAATAGAATAGGAAATACTTAACCTAGAGAAGACTGGTATGAGATCTTTTAATGCCACAGTGCTACAAACCTAAAGGTCCTGATTTTACTTATTTTAGGGCCTGTGGATCAGAGCCACGAGCTTAAAAAAGCTGGGCTCACCTTCCAAGCACCAAGTCTCTAGAAAGTAATGCCACTTTTTTGGGATTTCATTCCTTCAGCCTTCTCTTTATACAGTGAGCCATTTGAGTCTCCTGACTGTTGTAAACATCCAAACCAGATTTCTCCAAATATTTTATCCTTTTATTAAAGCAGGCGTTCTGATTTTCTCGTTCAAAAAAAAAAATAGGGCACTTCCAAGGGTAGAATGTCAGTAGTCTGCCCCATCCGGTTTCCTTTCTAATCCAGTTGTAACCACAGAGTAGTGTTGGTGGGATTACTGCTTCTTTTCTCAATTCTTACCAGAAATGTATTTAAATAAGAGCAGACAAGACTGCTATTAGACATGAAAAGGTCCTGGCTGTGGAACTTAAAAATCTGGAGTGGTTTGTTTCAGAACATAATGTAATATCCTCTCTTACCGTTCTTGAATAATAGATGGCATCTTTTCTGGATGATCTATATTAGTGCCTTATTTAAAAGAAAGAAATGAATTTGCCCCTCTTAACTCTATGATTCACCAGCTGCCAGCAGCTCATTATCCTTCTCCCATCCCCACTCACTCCCACCTTTGCCAGGTGGGGTGTCAACACAGAAGCGTGAAGGCACTTACCATTGACAGGGCATCAGTGAAGTGAGAAGGGCAATTCTACACTTTCGAGCTTCTAAACTCCTCACCCACTGTGATATTTATTAATAGCTACTGACTCTTTCAATACAAGAACATTAGTATTTTTTCACAAGATACACCCCTTTGTCATTTTAGCTATAACTTTGCTAGCTATTGCTTTCTGGGGAAATTGTTGGTAGAAAATGAGACATGGTGTCAATTAGAAGTCTTTTCAGCATGAGCACTGTAAGGATATTCTCTGTAGCCACCTTACCTGCTCCATGTGCCAAGGCTACTGAGATCCTGATGCTGGTTGCCAAGTGTGGGGGCTAAATTCGCATCTCCTCCGTTTGCCTTAAAAAGACTATTGCCACAATGCAGATGGAGATGTATTATATGGGAAAATGTCAAACTGAAGCTTTGGGGGATCCAGTTGCATTTGGTAGTGATTTGATACCTACAATGTTAGAATACACATGAAAGCCTTGGGACCTTCTTGGAAGTTGAGTGCTCAGATATTTTTAAATGTTAACCCAGGAGAATGATTAATTGTTCAAAAAGAATACAGGATCTAATATAACCAAAATAAACAGAAGAACTGTCCAGCTGACAATGTCAGCAAACAGGTAAAAACAGACGAGGGGACAAGAGAGGAAAAGTAAAGAAGGGAAATTTGGGGTCAACTTCATAATTCTTCCTCCTGCTGTGATAATGAAGGGCTTTATTTTCTCTAGAAAAAGGCATTCCAGGATGAGGTCATTGCTCAAAATAATATACTGCTCCTAGAGAAAAGGAAACTTCTGGAACAAGTCACAGAGCAAAAAGAATTGATCTACAACAATAAATTGTTAATATCTTCAGTCCAGAACAGGTAGGTGTGGTCCTGCCTGAGGAGCCAATGAACTCTGCAAGGATGTTTCTCCCTCAATGAAGAGATTGTTCCAGAGACTATCCTTTGAGTTTGCAGCCTGTCTTGTAATCGTTGCTCTGCTGCCTGCTGTTTTCAGCAGTTCATGGAAATGTTATGAAATTAAAGAGAAAAAGATCATGAAGGAGATGGGTCAGCTACTCAGATGGGCTCTTGCACGTGGGCATTGCCTGACTGAGGACCTAGCTGTGCTTGTCCTGGCCTGTTGCTTCGTGTGTTGACACTCATTTTTGTCATCTGATACCTGTGGAATGAAGGTAGATCAAGAGAGGAACAGTCATACTAGTGCCTTAAATTCATGAAACCCTTAGGATACCAATTGTATTCATTTATAATGAGAAATAGTCCCAGCAGAGAAGAATTCACACATCAGCCAGCCCAAGCGCTCTCTCCTCTACTAGGAAACTCCAGTTACAATGAAAAACTTCCTTGGAGCACAGAATTAGGGCAAAGAGAATGGTTTGATCTTAATACATAGAGTCACCAGTAATAACTATAATGATTAATATTTTTTGAGCACTTATGATGTACAAGGCATTGTTCTAAGCTCCCTCTCTCTCACCAGTCCTCACACAAATCCCACAAGGGAGGCTCTGGGACTAGCCTTATTTTATGGGTGAGAAAGTCAAGGTCCAGGGACACTTGGGAACTCAGACAGCCTGGTCAGGGACAGAGCAGTGTAGGACCCTCAGTAGCTTGGCTGTAGAGACCATAGCACCGCAGTCTGTGGGGAGATATGCCCATTAGAACTCTCCTTTCTGGGATGCCTGGGTGGCTCGGTTGGTTGGACGACTGCCTTCGGCTCAGGTCATGATCCTGGAGTCCCGGGATCGAGTCCCGCATCAGACTCCCAGCTCCATGGGGAGTCTGCTTCTCTCTCTGACCTTCTCCTCGTTCATGCTCTCTCTCACTGTCTCTCTCTCAAGTAAATAAATAAAATCTTTAAAAAAAAAAAAAAGAACTCTCCTTTCTGCTGTTGTGGGCACACACTTCTCAGGGCAGGCCTGGAGAGTCTCTGACAATCTCTTACTCTCTGTGTCTCCCTTTTTGTATACTCTGTATAAGCCATTGCCCTTCTCAAACTATGTCATTGATTCTGACATTCCTAACACAACTGACTTATTACCCGTGCCTTAACATTAATGATGTTCCCATCTTGCCCTCCTAAAGACACACTCTGGCCATCTGGATTGGACTTGTATGTTTTCCTTGGAATAAGTTTCTTCTACAGGATGCTTCTTTCTTTCACAGATGAGTAAATTGAGGCTCAGATTTGGTAATTTGCCAAAGGTCACACAGCTAGTACGTGACAGAACCCAAACTCAAACACAAATCTCTGATTAACACTATTGTACCACCTTGTGTCCCAGATAAACCATGGCTCAGGGGCGCCTGGGTGGCTCACTGGGCTAAAGCCTCTGCCTTCGGCTCAGGTCATGATCCCAGGGTCCTGGGATCGAGATCCCGAATCAGGCTCTCTGCTTGGCAGGGAACCTGCTTCCTCCTCTCTCTCTGCCTGCCTCTCTGCCTACTTGTGATCTCTCTCAAATAAATAAAATCTTTAAAAAGAAAAAAAAAAAAAAAACATGGCCCAGGAGAGTGAGTCTTATAGAGTGGGTAGGAACTCAGGCTTAGACATCTAAAAGAGCCAGATTGGCATCTCAGCTCTATGACTTTCTGGGTTTTGGTCCTTAAAACAAGTTGCTTTTCTCTGGGCTTCAGTTTCCTCATCTGTAAAATAGGCTTTATAACAATATCCATTTCATGGAGTTGTTGCAAGATCAGATGACACAATGCATGAGCAGGTTTAAGTGTTTACTCTGTGGGTAAGGCACGGTGCTGAAGTACATGGTCGGTATTTGGTAAATGGTTGCTGCTGCTGCGGCTACTGCCACTTCTACTACTGCCACTGCTGCTATTTCTACTGCTGTTGCTGCTGCTACTGCCACTACTACTGCTATTACTACTGTTGTTGCTGCTACTACTATTACTACCACTCTTGCTGCTACTACTGCCACTGCTACTATTACTACTGCTGTTGCTGCTACTACTGCTGTTGCTACTAGTATTACTACCACTGTTGCTGCTACTACTGCCGCTGCTACTACTATTTCTACTGCTGTTGCTGCTACTACCGCTGCTGCTACTACTATTACTACTGCTGTTGCTGCTACTACTGCTACTACTATTACTACTGCTGTTGCTACTACTATTGCTGCTGCTACTACTGCCACTGCTATGACTATTACTACTACTGTTGCTGCTACTACCGCTGCTGCTATGACTATTACTATGGTTATTACTACTATTGCTACTGCTACTGTTACTGCTACTACACCTACTACTATTATTACTGCTGCTGTGACTGCTGTGACTGCTGCTATTACTACTGCTCCTAATATTACTGTTACTACAGCTGCTGCTAATACTGCTACTATTACCATTACTACAGCTGCTACTATTACTACTGTTATGACTACTGCTGCTAGTACCACTACTACTGCTGCTACTACTACTGCTGCTGCTGCTAACACTGCTGCTATCACTATTACTATTGCAGCTGCTGTTACTACTGCTGCTGCTGCTACTATTAGTGCTGCTGCTACTGCTGCTATTACTACTGCTATTTCTGCTGTTGCTACTGCTGGTACTGGTGCTACTATCACTATTACTGTTGCTATGGTTACGACTACTACTGCAACTACTATTACAAAAGTATGGGATGGCTATATGAGATCAGAACCATACACAGGCTGTGTAGCTACAAAATTTGAAGGGATGCAGACTCTCTTATTTCAGTCCCACCCCTAAATGGGATCATATCCTTCATCAAGTTTCTCAAGACTAGAATTGTGCCTTTCCTTTCATACTCTTGCATATGGTATGTCTCTGTTCTCAATATGTTTTTAGTGACTGTGTACAGGCCAAAGCTTATTCATTTCTACTTGGTCTTGGAAAGTGGTGAGAATTGTTCTGCCAAAGTTGGTTCCATAATCTAGGCAGTGGGCTAAGACCCAGAGCTAGTGGTAAGTGGGACATAGTTTTGAGTTTTTAGTAATGATACAGAGATTTTTACTATTCTTCTGATCTATCCCATTTTAGAGTACTTCCTCTGGATAAAGAAAATAAGCAATTGCAGGAAACCAGTATCGCTTACACAGCAGGTTGTTATCTTAGAGCATATCACAAGGAGCATCCAGGCTTACAGAGGAGAGATAAGATGCATGCTTCTGTCGTGTCCTTCATATAAAGCTTAGTTGCTAAGCTTATTGTGTTCTGTCTCCATCTTCATGTAGCTGTAGGCTGCACTTGGCCTCATGGTGGCCTGTGGCAAAGAAGTTCATTGGCTACACCAGAACAGTAGACCCTGAGTCTCCTCTTGGCCAGCTTTGGTCTTCATTGGGTCAGCTTGGGGCCTGGACTCATGACCCTGAGATCAATAGCTGAGCCAAGATTAAGAGTAGGATGCCCAACCAGCTGAGTTACCCAGGTATTCCTGGGTCAGCTTTTAGTAAACACTCTCCTCCTATGTGATCCCAAAGAGATTGTGCGTGTCTCATATCTTCTTCAACAGTGTATCACCATTGTCTTTTTGCTTCTCTATCTCATCAAATCAGCAGTGAGATCCTGGAGGGCAAGGATTATATCTCATATGTCATTTTAGCTATAGACAGGTGCTCTATAAATATTTGAGAATGAATGACTACTAAATATTTTCACATGTATGCCTCATTCTCAACCCTGTTTGCCATGGATTATTCTAGCTCTGTCTCAGAAATGAGCAAATCTGAGGCCCTGAGAGGTAAATGAAGATAGTCTGGTTTGGCAAGTAGTCAAACCTAAGGTCAGAGTCAGAGAAAAGCAATGATGTTACAAAGATCCAAGCAGACAAGTAGTCAAGTCCAGATAGATGCAGCCAATAGTATAGCCTCAGAGAAGGTCCAGAGTCTGGCTGGTAAATGTGTCAGGGAGAGGGACTTCAATGAGCAGAGTTGCATTCTGAATCTAAGATAGAGGCTGCTTGCTTTCTCCCCTAGTTTGTATCACCTGCTAGATGTTTACTTCCAGGATACTTCATGTAGATCCTGCCTGTTGGGTACTATTGCTGTGAACATAGGACCCACATCTGGCTGGCTTTCAGAAAGGTGATTATTTCTGGGGTGGCTGGGTGGCTCAATCGGTTGGGTGTCCAACTCTTGATTCTGCTCAGGTCATAGTCTTGGGGTCCTGGGATCAAGTCCCATGTTGGGCTCTGCACTCAGCACAGAATCTTGGGATTCTTTCTTGCCCTCTCTCTCTTCCCCTCCCCCAACCGGTGCACACACTTCTCTCAGGTCAATAAATAAAATCTTAAAAAAAAAAAGAAAGGTGATTATTTCCAAACTATATGAGTTGTTTCATAGATTTTATCCAAATTAGAACTGCCAGATTACGCAGCTTAATTTCTAGTAGTTTATTTTTTTGCTTGCGCTACAGCTGTTCTCACCTATGCTAAGTCCTAGGGATATGAAGATAGACTGTGTTTCTGGAAATCTTTAGTAGAGAAGGACAGAGACATACATGAATAAGCACTACAGTATTATAGTTGCTGAGTCTTTTGTTTTTTTTAAGATTTTATTTATATATTTGACAGAGATCACAAGTAGGCCAAGAGCCTGGCAGATAGAGAGAAGGAAGCAGGCTCTCTGCTGAGCAGAGAGTCAATGTGGGACTCGATTCCAGGACCCTGGAATCACAACCCAAGCCAAAGGCAGAAGCCTTAACCCACTGAGCCACCCAGGCACCCCAATAGTTGATGAGTCTTAATGGTGTGTATACTAGACCTGATAGCTTTGAGATCCACAACATTACCCTCAAAGAAGATAAAAATGTGATAGGGGTAAAGACTATAGTATGTCAAGCTCCACATTTCATATGTGAAAAAAGTACCAACTTGTAACGTCTTCATACGTGTTAACTCCAAAATTGTTTTTAAACTTAGAATCTTAAGGATCTTCCAATTCAATCCCCTCATTTTATACAGGAGGGAGATAAAACTCAAGAGAGGCTAAATGGTATGCCTGAGTCACACTGCTAACATTTCCCACATCTCCTGATTCTCGGTGATTGAGTATCATACTACAAATGGATCACTATATAGATCCCTGAGATCAGACATATCCTAGATCTTCTCCTTCCTTGCAACACCTCAGAGGCTAAAATGGTAGGAGCTTGACATTTGTTGAGTGCTTGCTATGTGCCTGGTACTGTGCTAAGCATTTTATGTACATTATCTCATTTAATCTACAATCTATTCTGCCCATTTTCACAGCTGACGAAACTGAGCTTTAGAGATGTAAAATGACATCATTGGCCAAGGCACATCACCAATAAGTAGAAGAACAGGGACTGAAGCCAACTCTTCTGTGGTACCTTATTCTTAGCCACTATCTCGTAATACCCCAACTCTACTGTTTCCCTTTCAGGATATGGGGGTAACCAGGGACATGGTCTTGTAAGAGACCATATTGTGTCCTGTGTTGTAATCCCATCTTTCCTCTCTATTGGATTATAAAATCTCTAAGAGCAGGAACTATGTCCATCATGTTACCCTCTGCATCCCAAGCACTTAGTACCTGGGTTAGAGCAACAACTTAATTCATCTCCTTTCAGTCTTTCCTCCTAATCTGTCCTGCCCATGCCTCCAGACTAATCTTCATGAAGCACTGCCTGTCTTCATAGTACTTCATCCCATAGAGTTTCAGAGACTTGTTTTGTCTATCCGATAAAGTTCATTCAACAAATATTTATTAGGCATATGCAGAGTGCCAGGCCTCATGCTGCCCCTCCTTTGTGGTTTGGATATGGTGATATACAAGATAGAGTGTCTGCCCTCAGAGAACTCAGCCTTGATGAAAGTGACCATCATATAACCAGCAACTGCCATACACTGTATGAGTTCTACCATAATGGTAAAGCCCAGAAGGCTGTGAAAACAGGAAGAGTGGCATCTAAACCTATCTGGGGTGGTTAGGGAAGGATTTCAGAGCTATACTTCCAGAGTTAGAAGAACTGAAGCCACATAGGACCTTCCTATAGTCCAAATAACTTTCTGACATCAAACAAGCTTGATCAAAGGAAACCAATCTGTTTACTGTTTCCCCCCAAACTCTGGTTTCCTCCCACTGGATCATGTATTTCCCTTACTTGGAAAGACACATCCCATCTTCCTTCCTTCTTTCATCTTCCTGGCTTTTGTTTTTTGAAATACTATTGTTCTGCTAGCCTATAGCTAGAAGGGTCTTTACAAAATATAATCTGAACATATGACCCAAAGCCATACAAGGACTTACCGCAGTCCTCCTTAGGCTCTTCTTGGAAATCCCTCTCCCTCCACTGCCTTCTCCCATGACTTCCTTGCCCCAGATTTTCTCTTGGCTACTGTCCCTCGTAATTTAACCTAAATACCTTCTCTTCCATAACGCTTTTTCTGAATCCTCCCATCTCCAAATATAGCTTTGTGTCCTTGATAGGACTTCTCACTGCTCCTTATGTCCCAAATACCGGCTCAGCATTTTACTAGTTGTGTGGAAGGAGGAAACCTCATTTACCTTATAGTTCCTTCATCTGGGAAAATGAAGTTATAATATTCAAAGGTGGCCTTTCCTCACCAAAATCTGTATATGAATATTTATAGCAACATTATTGATAATAGCTAAGAGGTGTAAACAGCCTAAATGTCTATCAGCTGAGGAATGGGTAGACAAAATGTGATATATCCATTCATACAGTGGAATATCACTTAGCCACAAAAAAGGAATGAAGTATTGATCCATGTTATAAGACAGATGAACTTTAAGGATATTATGTGAAATGAGAAAAATCCAGTCACCATATATTATATGATTCCATTTATATAAAATGTTCAGAGTAGACAAATATATAGACATAGAAGTAGATGAGTACTTGCCTAGGGCTGAGGCATTGAAAGATGGGAGGTGTAGTTAAAGGGTATTAGGTTTATACCGGGGGTGATGAAGATATTCTAAAATTTATTGTAATGGTTGTACAACCCTGTGAATATACAAAAAACCATTGAATTGTGTACTTTATTTTTATTTATTTATTTGAGAGAGAGAGAAAAAAAGTGCAACTGGGAGGAGGAGCAGAGGTAGAGAGAAGCAGACTCCAAGCTGAGTGAGGAGCCTGACACAGGACTTGATCCCATGACCTGAGATCACGACCTGAGACAAAACCAAGAGTCAGATGCTTATCCAACTGAGCCACCCAGGCACCCCAAATTATGTACTTTAAATGATTGAGTTGTAGAGTGTGTGAATTATATCTCCATAAAGCTATTACAAGAGTGGGTGAATGAATGAATGATAAAAATTTCAGAGATGGCTACTGGGGTTAAAGTAGAATAATTAAAATAATGCATATAAAGTACCTGGTATATTGCTTGGCAAATTAATGGCATTCAATAAATGCAGCTTCTTTCTCTCAGTGAATACATTTGTTTCCATATTGAACACTTACTGAGTTCCTCCCATATGTTAGGTATGTTTATGTTAATTAATTTTTGCAATAACCCTGAAAAATTAGTGATTAATTGTTATTCTCACACTTTAAATGTAGGAAACAAAACTCAGAGAGGTGACGGGACATATCAAGAGTCTAACTAGTCTAACTAGTAGAGCCAGAATTCAAATTCTCTGAATGGTAGTTTTTTCTTCCTTATAGAATCTCCTCATTTATTTCAGGATAACTAAGAATTTCTCACAGAAATTGGGTTGGTGTGTATCAAAGTTTAAACAGAGGTCCAAGTTTAGGGGAATTGGTAAACCCCATAATTGTATGTAATATTTGATCTGTGTTGGTAAATTTCTATAAGAAAGGTATTTGGTTTTTAAAGTCACAGATTTAAAAAAAAACAAAACTTTTTTTTTCATGATTTAAAGGGACAGAAAATGTTTACCAGATTATTAAGTAAAAACTTACCTAATAGAACAGAATGATTATATCAGTTAATATGAGGTAATACATCTAGGACAATAGATAAAATAAGAAGGCTTACAATGAAAGTGCTAATATAAAAGTATAAGATTTATATTTTTATAATTACTAGATATTCTATAGGTATTTAGGGATTACATTTTTTCAGTTTTATTGAGATGTAATTGACATATAACATTCATTGTATAAGTTAAAAAGTATAAAAAAGTAAAACTATTTTTTTTCCTGGCAATGAGAACTTTTTAAGATCTAGTGTCTTAGCAACTTTCAAATATACAGTACATTGTTGTTAACTGTAGTCTTCATGGTATACATTACATCTCCAGAATGTATCTTACAACTGGAAATTTGTACCTTTTGACCACCTTCACCTAATTCCTCCATCCACGACCCCCCCACCTCTAGCAACCACAAATCTGATCTCTGCTTCTATAGTTCGTTTTTTTTTTTTTTGAGATTGTACATATATGTAAGATTATGATGCTATGAATATGGGGTGGGGCACAGATATCTTCAGGCAGTGATTTCATTTTTTCCAGATACCCAGAAGTGGAATTGTTGGATCATATGGTATTTCTGTTTTTAATTTTTTGAGGAAACCCCATACTGTTTTCCAAAGTGGCTAAACCAAAGTACGTGCCCATCAACAGTTCAACAAGGGTTTCCTTTTCTCCACATCCTTGCCAGCATTTGTTATCTCTCTCTCTCTTTTTTTTTTTTAATGATAGTCATTCTAGCAAGTAGGAGGGGAGGGGATTAAATTTTTAACCAAAAATATCTATAAAGTACATGTTTTAGGATCATATTGCCAATGGTTTATAATTATAATTTTAAATATTCATCCTTTATTTTCTTTCAGAACACAATTTCTGACATCCCTGAATTTGAATTGTTGAATAAAATCTTGCCCTTACAAGACTTCAGGTTAGTAAAGTCAGGACAGTCATCTGCAAGACTGAGAGTCATGACCGCCTAGCTCATCCTGAGTTGCTGGCTTAACAGAGCATAGCATTGGGGAGTAATGTTTCTATATTTAGTATTTGAATTTTTTTTCTGGTCCCTTCTCTTTTTCCATCTCCTCACCCCCACACCTTACAGGATCTCGAATCCATACATGTAAGTGTAAGGTAAATGTTATTTGGTTTCCTTTGTGTTTGAGAGTTGTAAAAAACTGAAATCCTATGGCTGCCTTGTTCCCTGTAACCCCAAAGTGCTACCAAGTGATTCTGTTTTCACAAAATCCTCATATATGGCCATTCTTAGTTTTTCAGGAACAGGTTTGGTAGAGTCGGGCAGAAGTCTTCAAGAGATTACAAAAACATACATCAGAAGCAGCAATGATAAATCCCAATTTCCATGAGTCTCTTTCGTGTTCACGGAATTCTGAAGCTGGATACATGAACTTGGCTTTTATGAAAGAGACATAGCACATCCAAGAACAAGACCCAAAATCAGAGCCATAAAATCACTGGTGGCCAAAACTAGACTGGTAAAGCTGCTAACTTAAAGCATGAGGGTGGAACATGACACGTAAAAGAGTTACCAAGGATCCCCACTGGACATCAACGAAGAGTCCTTGTCCTCAGAATTGCTGATAAATTTATTAAACTAGTTGTAAAAATGGATTTCTCAAGTTTGCTTGATATCCTCAAATATCCTTATATTGATCTGAAATAGTGACTTAAGCTCAATGGTTTAATTAGGGGTCTGTTCAGTAGAGCACCTATATAGCTAACTCAGCACTTTCCCCCATTATCATGGATATTATTTATTTTTTAAAAGTAAAAACAATGTAATCGGGCGCCTGGGTGGCTCAGTGGGTTAAGCCGCTGCCTTCGGCTCAGGTCATGATCTCAGGGTCCTGGGATCGAGTCCCGCATCGGGCTCTCTGCTCTGCAGGGAGCCTGCTTCCCTCTCTCTCTCTCTCTGCCTGCCTCTCCATCTACTTGTGATTTCTCTCTGTCAAATAAATAAATAAAATCTTTAAAAAAAAAATAAAAAAAAAAATAAAAAAAAAACAATGTAATCGTATTAAATCAAATACTTTAAAAAGAAAGAGAAATCTCCTATAATCCTGCATTCTCAAGACAACTATTTTTATTTTATTCCTTTTTGGTTCTTATTCAAGTGCATATTTTTTTAAATTTAGAAACAAATTTTATCAAATGCATATATATATTTTTTTAAGATTTTTATTTATTCTTCAGAGAGAGAGGGAGAGAGAGCGAGCACAGGCAGACAGAATGGCAGGCAGAGGCTGAGGGAGAAGCAGGCTCCCTGCTGAGCAAGGAGCCCGATGTGGGACTTGATCCCAGGACACTGGGATCATGACCTGAGCTGAAGGCAGCTGCTTAACCAACTGAGCCACCCAGGCGTCCCGCAAATGCATATATTTTTAAGTGATTGTTATGTTGTATGTTCATTTTCACAGTCTGATTTTTAGTTTAACATACCATAAAACACTTTTCAATATTTTAATAGTCTTCATAATTATTCCTTCAGTAGCCACATCATGTTTATAAATTCTCTCATTGTTTGCATTCAAGTTGTTTCTACTTTTTCACTATTTGAGATTAAGCTGTAGTGAAAGTCTTTGTGAATGTAGCTCTTCTTTTTCTCTTGAGTTATTCTGAAACAATTGGCATAATTGGGTCAGAGGATACAAATGTTATATAGTTTGGTATTTCACTTGTGTTGCTTTAAAAAAAAAGTCAACATGATGTTTCTATAGTCAACCTCTTTATTTTTTTCTTTTCTTTTCTTTTTCTTTATTAAGTAGGCTCCGCGCCCAGCATGGAGCCCAGTGTGGGGCTTTCACGACCCTGTAATCAAGACCTGAGCTGAGACTGAGTGGGATGCTTAACCAACTGAGCCACCCAGGTGCCCCTATAGTCAGCATCTTTAAACTTCTTGATCCATAAAATGGGAACAGTAGTCGTTCCTGTCCCATATAGTTGTGAGGACCAAATGAAATGAAATGTATATTTAGAACTTAGTAGCTACTTAAGAAATGCTAGGTGGTATCATTTGTTTTCACTGGCACTTTGTACTGGTTTTTCCACAACCTCATAAACATTGGATATTTAATCAATTCAAAAAATTTATTTTAAAATAGCTGCTATAAGCTATACTAAAGGGTGATTCCTTCTGTTCTTTCTTCCCATCCTTTTTCTCTTCCTCTTTCTTCTTCCTCTTCAACTGGAGATAGAGGAGACCAAGAGGAAAGGAAAAGTAACCAAAAATTAAAGACACTGTGAGTTGAGATATTGAATTTTTATATGTAACTCTTACTTCCTCAGATGACTGACCCAGAAGGGATGATCAATGGATAGAGGACATAATAACTATGATACAGATACATGCTCTGACTCCAAACCTTGCCCAAGGTCACCTTCTTTCACTCAATTCATTGAATCTATTTATTGAATCCCTACTATGGGCTTCAATAGTAGGCAGTAGAGCTACACCTGTGAAGAGAGTTTCTGCTTTTCTGGAGGTAATATGCTATTAGGTCGGAAGATAGATATGTGTGTGCAACAGAGACACACTGGGGGGGGGTGACAGACCATATAATTTTGGATGGTGAGTGGCAGGAGGAAAATAAACCAGTGATGCATCTGGAGGAGTGACTATGGGCTGCTTTAGGTTAAGTGACCGCTGAGCTGAGCCCTGAGCTACAAGGAGCACTCCCTACCTTCATTAGGATCTAGAAGAGTGTTAAAGACTGTTAACAGCTGGTACCAAGACTCTAAAGAGAGTATCAATCTCCATGACCTCAAGGGACAGAAAAACCAGAGAATCATAATTGAGGGTGATACAGGATGAGACCAGATATGTGTGGCCAGATAATGTAATGTAGGCCTTTATATGTAAGGACTTGGATTTTATTCTAAATATGGGAAGCCAGGGATGATTTATAAGCAGATTTATTTAAAAAGCTCTAGCCGCTCTACAGTAATGAATTGTAGGTGGCAAGAGTGGAAGCTTGTGGCAGAACTAGAACTAAAATTCTGGTGTACTGACTTAACCGAAGGGCTACATATACCAGGCTATTCCAAGTGCCTTCGTGGGGCTCACAGACTAATGGGCAGGGATCAGACCGGTCGCACGTAGGATGGCTCAGAGGTCCTGGTCCCACGTACTGCCACAACGCCCGGTTTCGGTTTCCGCACGGGAGGTACAGAGCTCTTGGCAGCCGGGGCGGGGCGGGGACTTCCGGGGGGCGGGGCCTGGCCTTCGTTGCGTCTTGCGCCTGCGCCGGCGCATAAACCCGCGAAGCGGGGGATTAGGTTCGCCGGAACCCACGCCTCGGTCTTCTGCTTCCGGGTCGCAGCCATGGCGGTGGCAAATTCAAGCCCTGTTAATCCCGTGGTGTTCTTTGATGTCAGCATTGGCGGCCAGGTGAGGTCCATGCAGCCACGGCGCCGAAGGGACACTTCACGGAACCAGCCGGGAAGATCTCACCCACCCAGGGATAGCGGACTGGAGAATCCAGGAAACGAAACTGGTCCAGAACCTACCGACCTGCGGGGCAGGGGCACGGGCACGGGAAGGGGAGAAGTCTTGCCCATCCTAGCGCCGCGCAGCGGGAGGGACTGGACGGCGCGGAAGGAGAGGCTGTGGAGGTGGAGGTGGTAGAGACCGAGTGGCATGGGGCGAAGAGGGGTCAGCCGCTCCAGTTCCTGTTCGCCGAGGCCTTCATGGTCTTGGACCAGGCATTCTGACCGTCTCCCGCCGCTTGCAGGAAGTTGGCCGCATGAAGATCGAGCTGTTTGCGGACGTTGTGCCTAAGACGGCCGAGAATTTTAGGTAAGGAGATGTTCCAGCTCTGCTAGGTTAACCGAACCAGAAGCTGGAACCGGTAGGCGTTATCCTCTGCCTGCCTCTGTCTGTCCACTCGCTTCCCTTGAGATCGGAGTCTTCTCTGTAGCGCTCTGAATAGTCACCGTTTTTACTCTTCCCATATCAATTTTGTTGTTAATTTGTATGCTTAGGTGTCTGGACGTCGGCTGGCCCGTTGGTGGGCTTTCTGGCGCTAATGTCTGTGCTCCCCCCATCCCCACCCGAATAGGAATGCCCTCAGCTGTGATGCCATGGTAACTGATTCGTTCACTCTTTTCCCTTTAAGGCAGTTCTGCACTGGAGAATTCAGGTCAGTGTCAGACATAGTCGATTTCTCTGCTTGCTCCTCAAGGATGTCCTGGGGCTGCGGTGGGGTTTTGGGGAACCATCAGCAGGCCTTGAATGATTGCTGGTGACAGTAATAGAAGGTAATACCCCAATATCTTCAGTTCATTTGCCTTCTTTATTTCTCTTCTCCCGACCATCTTTAGGAAAGTTCCTTGGCTCTAGTGGGTGGTAAACTGGACAGGCCCCTGGTTACCTATCATCATTCCAAGTTTCTTTCTTTTTGGTTATAGAAAAGATGGGGTTCCGATAGGCTACAAAGGGAGCACCTTCCACAGGTAAGGCCTTGGCAAGCCATCCTGCAGGCTTTTAAAATTACTTCCTTTGGGGATTCATCTCTTTAGTGGGAAGTAAAACCATAGGACAGTTCCTAGATCTTGAGAAGGAATGTTTTTGTGAACTCAACAATCGATTTGAAGGCTTATTAAAAGCCAGAGTGATAAACATTTTATTTTTAAATCAATGTTAATCTAAAGTATAATGACTAAAGCAATGTTTTCCTAAATGACAGAACCTTCTCTCAGGATCCTTTATACTTTGTTTCAGGGTCATAAAGGATTTCATGATTCAGGGTGGGGATTTTGTTAATGTAAGTACTATTTCTTTACTATCAAAGCCCTTTAGGAATATTGTTTTTTGTTATTGCTGCTACTGCTACTTCTACTACAGGACTCGGTCCTAAGACTCGCAACAGTAGCGAAGTTTTCTGAAGGAGTAAGGGGGGGTGGATAGGAATGTCCTTTAGAGTTACTTGCTACTACTCTTTATACCACTAGATGAATACATTAGCACTTCGAGTCACTGACTTCCAAATTTCAGCCTTTTAGAGCCAGAAACTGAACTTTCCCAGCATACCTATAGATGATCCTTGAGAGATACAAACTAGTTAGTCACATGACACTTGGGTAGAAATCAGATGAAAAAAAAAATTTTTTTTTCTAAATGGCAGTAGTCCTTTTTCATGGAGCTCAGTGCTTATGCTCTAATTCCCTTCTACCTCTGGTATCAAGGTGCCTGAAAAGTTGCATTTTTTTAAAGATTTTATTAATTTATTTGACAGATAGAGATCATAAGTAGACGGAGAGGCAGGCAGAGAGAGAGGAAGGGAAGCAGGCTCCCTGCTGAGCAGAGATCCTGATGCAGGGCTTGATCCCAGGACCCCAAGACCATGACCTGAGCCGAAGGCAGAGGCTTTAACCCACTGAACCACCCAGGCGCCCCAGGAAAGTTGCATTTTTCACCAGAAATCAATTAGTGGGCAAAGAATCAGACAACAGAGGCAGATGGTTCTGGAGGGATATTTCCTCTATTTACTAACAGAGCCCAGTAGAATAATTCTTCACTGTCAAGTATAAATTTCTTGTGACTAGACTGTATGTATCTTTCATATTAAGTCTCTTCTCCTTCTCTGACCTTGGAGGGTGCTGAATAAACCTTATCTCTTCTTAGACCTACTTTTTTCCTTAGCCAACCACTTGCATGCACGTGCATGGTGGTCTTCCTTATTAGTATCATTTGGTTAAGACAAATTGCTATTTTCTTGAATCTGGGAGATGTTCTTTCTCCTTCATGTGTATATTTATTCAGCTTAACTCTTAGGAGTTTTTAAAGGCCTATTTCCTGTCTGGGTAAAGTTACAAAGTGGCAGATTTTAGGTCAAACCAGGCTTTTAGATACAGTTTGTCTCATGTGTGTTACATTGTAAAACTGGGCCATTACACCAGGATCCTGGTATCATGACCTGACCTGAGGGCAGATGCTTAACCAACTGAGCCACCCAGGTGCTCCTATTCAATTAATTTTAAGTCACTTTCTTTCTTTTTTTTTTTTTTTTTAATTTTATTTATTTCTTTGACAGAGACAGATCACAAGTAGGCAGAGAGGCAGGCAGAGAGAGGAGGAAGCAGGCTCCCTGCTGAGCAGAGAGCCCGACGCGGGACTCGATCCCAGGACCCTGAGATCATGACCTGAGCCGAAGGCAGAGGCTTTAACCCACTGAGCCACCCAGGCGCCCCTTAAGTCACTTTCTGTTGTTTGCTCCGAAAATTAATTTTGTCATTTTCCCTACTCTGGTTTCTGGAGAGCAATAAATAATGTAATTATAGCTAAGGATGCAAGAAGTGATCTGTCCCCCAGGTTTATTAGGAAATTGGAAGTGAACTTGTTTTTCTCTTCTTCTGTATGTACATAGGTATTTGTGTGGAGTTAAAGATATAATAGTTCAGGGCGCCTGGGTGGCTCAGTGGGTTAAAGCCTCTGCCTTCGGCTCAGGTCATGATCCCAGGGTCCTGGGATTGAGCCCCGCATCAGGCTCTCTGCTCAGCCTGCTTCCTCCTCTCTCTCTCTCTCTCTGCCTGCCTCTCTGCCTACTTGTGATCTCTATCAGTCAAATAAGTAAATGAATAAAATCTTTAAAATATATATATATATATATATTTATATAAAATAGCTCACATTTACTATAGTGCTGTATCAATTGCAAGGTCTTTTCTGATTGGGTCTTCCTGGCAGCAGTGTAAAGAGTAGGTGATTTCATCTTCACTTGTTAGCTGAGAGAAGGGAGGCTCAGCAGAGCAAAGTGACTTTTCCAGCTCATAAAGGATTGATCTGGAACTCACATCCAGATCTTTCCACTACACAGAGCTTGGTTTTATTAATTTGAAATCAAATAGAAGTTTGATTTTGACAGTTTTTTTCCTTGTCTGGCTTATGTTCATTGTCTTTGGCAATCTTTGTCCCAATAAGGGCCCCTTGATTCTGTCCTATATCAGTGCTTTTCCTTTCTGCCATGCACCCAATATTCTTTCTCTTTACTAACTGGCTGGAAGAGATTGGTCTTTTGTCACCCTCTCAGGTATTCTGTTTAAGGTACTACAGATATGGCTGTAGCCAAGTTGCTTTATCACCCTGACTTAAGTTGGCTCACCTGGAAAACGAGGACAATAATAGTGCTTATTCCATGTGGTTACTGGAAGAGCGAAGAGATAATGCTAATAAAGCTAGTTTAAGCAGAAATTGGGGATTTATGATAAGGTGTTTCATGAAACCCAAAGGAAGAAACGAACTAGGAACTAGTAGGCCACATAGAACCAAGGCAGTCTTTTCTATTTCTCTAGTGCTCTCTATACAAGTATGTTGCCTTCTCTTTCTCTTCTCAGACCAGAGGATGGTCACTGGCAGCTTCCAGGCTCACATGATAACTTCAACCTCAAAGAGAGGCTCAGTCCTTCTTCACAATTCCCAAAGAAGGAACTCCATTAGTTGGGCATCCTCTCTTGGACCAATCAGCCTTGGTCAAGAGGGTGGTATCTGCACAGATGAGGCTTCCAAAAGCCTATCCACTTGCATAGCTTGGAGCGGAGATAGTGGTCAGTTAATAGGATAATTCTATATGCCAACGGGCATGAGAGTCTTTGGCAAGGATTATGTATGTGATCATTGTACTGTCATTCCCTACTCTGCCTGTGTCTTAACTGAGCTTTCTAGAGGCCCAGCTGTCATCTATTTTACCGAACCTGTGTGTTGCCCTGGCCAGTGTGTGGGCTGCAGGTTGCCTAGGATGGTGCTGGCTTTGATTATAAGATAGGGTCCAAGAGGTGTGTCTCACAAAGTGACCTTCAAGCGTAAAAGCGCACCTTAAAAAGTTGGCTTTGGTGCAGCAGCATCCCTCCTCTGGGTTCCAGGATGGGGGAGGAGGGGCAACACTCAAAACTTGTTAACACTTCCTTTTTTTTCTGCTCAGGGAGATGGTACTGGAGTTGCCAGTATTTACCGGGGGCCATTTGCAGATGAAAATTTTAAACTCAGACACTCGGCTCCAGGCCTGCTTTCCATGGTAAGTAAGATCCAGTCAAGATTTTGGGTTACATTCCTATTCCCCAGGTTCTGGGCCCCTCTTGAGGCCCAGTGCTATCTCTTAGGATGAAAGCAAATTCTTTACTTCTCTTACTTGTCCCAGGACTCACTCTGCCATGTATACCTCCTTCTTCAGTTGGCTTTGATTTTGTTGAGCTGGGCCCCTAGCAGTCTGGGGAGCCAGAGTTGAACTCTGATGTGTGTTTTCTTACCTCTGTTTGAGCGGGGGAACGTGCTCAGCATCCAGCCCTGTTGCTCAGAGTGTGGCCAGTTGTACTTTCAGCGCTCCACCCATCAGGATTCCCCCCGCACCTATCCACGCATGCTGCTGCCTGGCTTGTCCCCCTCCGGGCTCACTGACCGCTCCTGCTCCTTTTGGACCTGCTCTCCTTCCTACTTAGACCCGCTTCCATACCTCACTCCTTTCTTAGCCCTCGCCTGCCCCACTTAACCCTCTCATCTGCCCCACTCATGCTCACTCCCCCATCTTCCCCTTACTCATCATGCCCTCCTTTTCTTACTCACCCCATCCTGCCTCCCTCTCACTCTCCAGTCTCCTCCCTACCTCCCCACATTACCCATTTCCCTGGCAGTACCCCCATTCTCCCTCCCCAGACCCTATATTTACAGGCACACACTCTGCCCTGCTTGACTGCCCTTCCACTTATCTACGCAGGCATTCATCAAGTGAAGGTTTGCCAACACCCGCTCTGTTTCAGGCCTCAGGGTAGGGCACAGGGGTATAGACCTGATCCCTGCCCTTGTGACACTTAACATCTAGTGGAGGAATCACACATGCAAACTGACCCAAGGTAGGGAAGTCACACCACCATCTATTGAGGTGAGGGCCCCTCAGCGTATGTTAAAGTCCATGGGCTGCCCCATGGAATGAAAGGCGCCATTCCGAGGGGTCAGGCACGGCTTCACGGAGGAGGGTGGCATGGTCAGAGAACAGAAGGTGAGGAAAGATGAGAACATAGGATGTGAGTGGGGAAGGGAAGGGCCAGTAGAGACACTAGAGAGAAGAGTGGGTCTAGCTCCTCAAGGGCTTCAAATGCTAAAATCAGAGGTTATGGTGAAGTACAGGTTATGGTGAGCCGGATGCTTTTTTGAGCAGGGTTGATCAACTTTGTGATTTAGAGAGAAGCCCCCAGCTGCGGTGTGAGTGGCAGATGGGAATAGAGAGGTGGAGGTAAGAGAAGCCAGTCAGGAGGCTGCCATGAGGACGGAGTGAGACCTGCCTGGCAAACAGTGTGTAAGCCCCCTTTTCGGAGAGCCAGGCTGGGCAAACGCAGGAGTAAATGCTGAAGGTGGGCTCAGGTGGGCTTGGATCTTCGCCAAGCTAGATCTAGAGGGCTAGATCTTTCCAGGGGCATGCCATTTATGGAGGAGTCAGGAAAATGGAATGAAACGTTGGTCTCTGCTCCTCGGGCTAACGCTGGTGAAGCTGTGCTGTCACAGATTATGTGGCACAATTATTTTTGTTCCATCCTCCCCTATATCCTAAGTTCCTCAAGGGCAGGGACTGGGCCACAGTGGTCTCCAAGCCCTACTACCTGATAACAGACAGGCACGGAGCAGATACCGATGAATGGCGGAAAGAGCCAGCATCATTGCTAACCTCTACTGGCCAATTGCTCAACAAACACCATAGGAGGGTTAATTCCTTTTAATCTTCTCAACATCCCTTTGAGATAGGTACAAATGAGAACACTGAGGCCTAGGGAGGTGATGTGACCAAACCGAGGTCACATGATAATGAGGCCATCGTCTGGCTCCAGCGCTTACTCTTGAAAGCTGTGAGCTGTACTGCCTCAAGAGAATGAGCAAACCAAGGGGCTGAGAGGGCAGAGAGTGCCCCTTGAGCCATAAAAATGTATATGACTGTTCTGCCTGCCTGCTTGCTAATTAGTGTCCCTGCACCAGCCTCAAGGGAGATTGAATGATTGCTTGATTGACTGGTCAAAAGAAGGAATCAAAAAATTGGGAGCCCCAGGATGTCTGTGCCTCATTCCACAGCATGTGCCTCCTCTGACTGGCTTAGGCATTCCCTTGCTTTCGGGTAGGAATTGTTCATAAGTACATGCGCAAAACCCACGAGTAAGTAGCCTCATCTTACGAGGGGCATTTCTAAGTATAACACAAAATCCCTGGTGAGGCAGTGAGTGCGTTCCCCTGGACAGTGCTATGAATGTATTTCATGCACACATTTGTTCCTGCACAGCCCAACACAGAACCAACCGATTTAAATCCACGTAGCATCCGATTACCGCTATCGACCTGTCTCATAATTTCCAGTCCTGCCTCAGTCATGGTTATCGTATGAGACCTGTGCTTTTAATAGTACTCTCAGTTTCCCATGGTCGACTCCATTTTTTTTTCCAAAACAAGCGAAGTATGCAATAAAACGTCCACAGAGACAGACACTGTCACAAGGCAGTGGTACTGAAAGGTGACTTGGACTTGCTGATATACAAAAGCCTGAATTTAGCGTATTAAAGCCAGTTCCAGGGTCTCAGCATAAAAAAATACAAAAGTACACTTCATAAGAAAGTCAAATCTCTCCTTACAAAGCAGTACAGCTAACTGCTTTCAAGAGTAAGTTCTGGGGTGCCTGTGTGGCTCAGTGGGTTAAGCCTCTGCCTTCGACTCAGGTCATGATCTCAGGGTTCTGGGATCGAGCCCTGCATCTGGCTCTCTGCGCAGCAGGGAGCCTGCTCCCCACACCTCCGCTGCCTGCCTCTCTGCCTACTTGTGATCTCTGTCTGTCAAATAAATAAAATCTTTAAAAAAAAAAAAAAAAAGAGTAAGCTCTGAAGCCAGACGATGACCTCATGACCATGTGACCTCAGTTTGGTCACATCACCTTTCTAGGCCTCAGTGTTCTCATTTATACCTATCTCAAAGGGATGTTGAGAGGATTAAAAGGAATGACCCTCCTATGGTGTTTGTTGAACAACTGGCCAGGAGAGGTTAGCTATCATGCTGATGATCTTTTCGTCATTCATCGGTATCTGCTCCGGTGCCTTTCCGTGCATCATAACCGTAGCCTGTTCTTTTGTAATGCATTGTGAAATGTAATGATGTAGAAACAATTTCAAGGGTGGAGAGGGGATAGGGCTAGAGACTTTCAGATTCTCAATTTTAAAAAAATACTTCTTCCTGTAAAATTCAATAATACAGGTTTTGGGGTGTAGCTGTAAAAAGCAAGCATCATTGATTAAATAGCATCTTTTTCTAGCATGGCACTAGCATAGCAACTTTTCACACCTCCTTATAGTCTTTTATTACCATTGTTATGGTGCAGTACAAAGCTATTCAGTCAAAAGAGCTTATGGCACAGGCAACAGGCTTTTTCTCCATCGTACCTAACTTGTAACTGTAATCCAGGTATAACCAGTGTCGGATTAAATACAGCAGATCAGTTCCTGCGAACAATTGTTCCCATTTTAAAAATTCAGGCTGCAGGAGAACTGTACATTTATTCAAGGATCTAGCTCCTTGAGGGCAGTGATTATGTATCCTGTTTCTCTCAATATCTTTGAATCCTAGCTTAGGACCTGGCTTATAGTAGTTAGTTAGTAAGGTTTGCTGAAAGAAAGAAAGGAATCAGGGCTACAGGCTCTTTGGGGAATCCTTTTTTTTTTTTTTCTTTACAATTTTATTTATTTGTCTGAGATAGAGAAAGAGAGCAGAAGCATGGGGAGCAGCAGATAGAGGGAGAGGGAGGAGCAGGCTCTCCACTGAACAGGGAGCCTGATGTGGGGCTCGATCCTGGGACCTTGGGATCATGACCTGAGCTAAAGGCAGACGCTTAACTGACTGAGCCACCCAGATGCCCCTCTTTTGAGAATCTTGCCCTTTGACTAGCGTGGCCAGGAAAACTCACTGAAGGTATACTTGGTTTCTGACAGGCAAACAGTGGTCCCAGTACAAATGGCTGCCAGTTCTTCATCACCTGCTCTAAATGTGATTGGCTGGATGGGAAACACGTAGTGTTTGGTGAGTCCTCTTCCTGTCTCAGAGTCCGGGCCCCGTTCACACAGAGTGGGACTTCTAAAGGAGCCAGTCCTCAGACTCTAGCCCCAAGAGTGCTTAACTGATGTAACTGCTCTGGGAAAGTGGAAGTGGTGGGAGGTGGGGAGAACTTGTGGTTAGAATGCTAGATAGAAGGATGGAGGGACTATCTGATGTAGTGTGTAACCACTGGGGTGATCTATATGTCTGGGAGGGAAACCCAGATGGTGTCACTTAAGGAATGCCACACAGAGGGAGCACGATACAGTAGGGCTTTGCAATCGCCCAAACCTAGTCCGCTACTCCTTCTTATCTCTGATCTTGGGCAAATCATTTCACTTCCATCAAATCTCAATTTTCTGATGGTAGTATGAGATTCCAATGAGATGCTGGCTAAGAGTGGACATTGGAAGCTGGAAAGTGCTATGCAAATGAGAATAATAAAGTCTAGTTCATACTCTTCCTACAGGAAAAATCATTGATGGACTTCTAGTGATGCGAAAGATCGAGGTGAGTCCTGTTTTGATTTCCTCTATCTTGGCCGTTCTAGTCTAGTAACATGAGAGTGTTAGGCCCTGTCTTTACTGCCTCCAGTTACTTGGGCTCCCTCAGAAAGAATGAGGAGTCCAAGCCCCCCCCCCCATTTTTCTGGCCTGAAGTTTGCCCCTCTGGTGCTCACTGAGGTTTGGCTTCTGGTGGCCCCTTCACCTACTTGATAAAATCTTACTCAGCAGTGAAGCCAAGGTCCTTCATGACCTGGGCCCTGCTATGTCTCCACAGCTCCTTCTGCCACTGCTGCGTCCGTATTCCAGTCTCATCAGGCTACTAGCTCTCCTGGGAATATGCCATACACATTCCTGCCTCTGAGCGTTTTCCCGTGCTGTTTTCTCTACTGGAATGCTCTTCTACTTTTCCTTCCAGTGGGATCCCATTCATCCTCCAAGGCCCAGCTCAAGTGTCCCCTGTTTAAGCAGTGGTTGCTTCCTCTGCTCTGTTGTGTCAACTCTGTCTTATAATTTACTGCATTGTTTCATATCATAGGTTTGATTTTTTTAAATGTTGGACATTTTCTCTTTGATCTGGATTATCTTTACCCTTCAGCTAGGACATGGACTGTTAACATTTCAGTCCCTGAGTCCTCAGTCCTTAGCACGGGAGCTGGCAGGCATCCCTTTGTGTTTGGTAAGTGTGTGTGTTTGAGTCGATGAATCTCCACTGTGCTTTCTCTCCTAGAATGTTCCCACAGGCCCCAACAATAAGCCCAAGCTGCCTGTGGTGATCTCACAGTGTGGGGAGATGTAGTCCAGAGCAAGACTGATCAGGTACGTGTGCCTTTCTCCTGGTTAGGAGTCCCCAGCATGGTCTAGTGGAAGGACCTATAGAATTGAAAACATGGGATTGAGCCCCATTTCCTGTCTGTGTGACCTTGGGGAAATCACTTCCCTTTTCTGAGCCCGTTTCCTTATCTGTCAAATGGGGACAATAGCTTTCTTAGGCTCCTTGTAAGGATCAGAAAAAGGTTTATTAGGGCATTTAACTTTTCTACCACTTTGTGGTCTACAAAGTATCACCCTGAAAGCCAGTGAGCGGTCTCATAGCACTGTCAGACTCTAGTTCTTCCTGTGCCCCTGCTGGCAGGACCTGGCTCCACCCCTGGGCGACTCCAGGCTGGGAGCAGGCTGGGCGGCTGGGAGACACAGCCATCGTGCCTCTTTCATTGGAACTGATGCTCGGTTTGCCTGGGGGGCTCGGTCAGTTAAGCTTCTGCCTTCGGCTCAAGTCATGATCCCAGGGTTCTGGGATTGAGCCCCGAGTTGGGCTCCCTGCTAAGTGGAGAGTCTGCTTCTTCCTTTCACTCTCCCTCTGTGCTTGCTCTCTCTCTCAAATAAATAAGTAAAATTAAAAAAAAAAAAAAAAAAGGAAGTGATGCTCATTTCCAGGGCCTGACTTTGTATCTGCCAGACTCATAAGTGAAAGCAACCTATTTCCCAGCCTGCACCAGCTCATTTCCTCCCCATACTTGCCACTGCCTGCTCTGTGCTGGGTGACAACGAGTTGAAAAATGCCTCTGTCTTTCAGGAGCCTAAAGGGAATAAGACAGAATCTCAGAGGTGATCACTAGTAATATAACTGAGGTTGCTAAATGTTACCAGAGTTCAAGGGAGAAATTGATCACTTCAGCTAGGTGTGGGGTGGTGGTGCCTTTTGCCTTGCTTTTCTCTCTCTCCCTCCCTCCCTTCCTTCCTTCCTTTCTTCTTTCTTTCTAATTCTCAAACCTGCAGAAGACTTGGAAGAAAAGTATACTGAACACCCATGTCCCTTTTGCCCAGGTTTACCAATGGTTAATATTCTTGTGTTACCATTTCACTTTGACATTGGTTTTTTCTCTCCCTTCTTCCCTCTCCTCTCTCCTGCTCCCCTTCTTTCCCTCCTTTTTACCTTCATTCCTTCCATCGTTTTATTTCTTTCCCATTTGAAAGTTGAAGACTCCTTGACACTTTACCCCTAAATACTTGAGCAGACAACTCCTAAAAATAGCATTCTACATGACCACAGTAATATTATTTAATATACATGTTCCAACTTCCCCAGCTGTCCACATAGTAACTTTAATAGCTCTAAAAAAAGAAAAATTCAATGAAGGTTCACATATTTTATTTGGTTGTTTTTAATCTTAAAAATAACATAATATAATCTCAAGAAAACAGTTCCAAGTCCTTGTCATTGCCTGTTCTCCCCATCCAATCCCACTTCTGTCCCAGGAGGTAACTGTTTTCAGTCTGATGTATGACCATCAGGGCCTTCCCTATGCCTATCTTATTTGGGGAGGTTTTGTTTTTCCTAAATGTCATCATACTATTTTGTTCATTTGTTTTCCATTTGGCAGATGTCTTGAAGACTTCCTAAAACTACTTCATATGAAAACAAACTAACAATATGCTGTGTTTGTAGCATATAGCTTATTTTATCCTTCTCTGACGATTTGAACAGTTAAATGTTGTGACTGTTTTGTCCAGAACAGTTTTAAGCAAAAACTGACGTTGTGTTGCTTATCTTAACTTTGGTGATATCCTTTGTTAAACAGAAACTGTAAATTTTGATGAGGTCAAAATTATCAGTCTTTTCTCTTACGGCTTTTATGGTTTTATCTTGTTTTAGGAAGGTCCTTAGTATCTCAGCTCATAACGTCTTTTGTATTTTTTTAATATTTCTATGGTTTTACTTATATACTTTAAAATTACCTAGAATCTATTTTTCTTTTCTCTGCCTTTTTTTCTTTTTTTACTTTCTTTTTTAAAAAATATTTTATTGATTTGTTGGACACAGAGAGATACAGTGAGAGAGGGAACACAAGCAGAGGGAGTGGGAGAGGGAGAAGCAGGCTTCCCGCCAAGCAGGGAACCATGTGCAGGGCTGAATCCCAGGACCCTGGGATCATGACCTGAGCTGGAGGCAGACACTTAACGACTGAGCCAGCCAGGCACCCCTCTCTGCCTTTTTTTCTGAATGGAGATCTAGTCCAATGCCAGACCATTTTAATAACTGTATATACCTCTATCTGTGACTTACTCTGTGTTCATAGCATCTGGCACTTACAGGCATTCATCAAAAATTTATTACATGAGTTAATAGAGAGAGAGAATGTCAGGCATTTTAGGCAGAGAACTGGTATGAGCAAATGCAGAGGCAGGCATGCACAAGTGTGTGCTAGAAGCTGCACGTGGTCCTCTCTCTTCTCCAGCCAAATACTCCCTCCCTTCTGAGGCACAGGTGACACCCTGAGCTTTCTTTCCTGCCTAGGAGATCCCTAGGGCTCAGCCTGTTCTCCTCCTTCAGTAGTAGCTAGCATTTCCCTCCTTCTCCTTGCTGAACCTGAGTTGAGCTACTAGGTCCTTTTCCTTCTAAGGATTGACCACTGATCACTACCAGAGGACAGAGATAAAAAAAAGAACAGTGTTTAATAAAATTTTTGATTGGGGCTTTTCTGTATTTTTCTGAGTCCCTTCTAGAAAGTTAATGGAAATCCTTGACGAGGGCTTGATTCCTGAGGGTGGTGATCGCAACCGTCCCTTCCTCATCTCTTATTAGCAAAGGGCAAAGTAAACCTTTGCCCCCGAGGAAGCCTCTCTTCTCAGCCTACAACCCAAGCAGAACAAATTCCACAAGGGCCATTTGGCGTTCCAGAAGCTTCTTAGACCAGAACTGTCCAATAGAAATTCCTTCCTGTGATGGTGGAAATATTCGATATCTGTGTGTCCATCATGCAGCTCCAGCCACATGAGACAGTTGAGCACTTGAAATATGTGGCTGACGTGACTGAAGGACTGAATTTTTTATTTAATTTTAATTAAATGTAAGTGTGGTACTTCCAATTCAGTTTCCTACCCGTGACTTGCTCAGAACTGAATCTTTTATAGTTAATACTTAGAGGCAGTATCATTATGGCAGTTGTTTATTGCATACTTCTTGTGCTCAAATATTGAGTTAAGAACTTGAATTATCTCATTTAACTTTCCCAAAAATCTTTATCATAAGTTTTAAGGTGTTAGGGAATCTAGGTGGCAGTCTGAATCTAGGTGTCCCCACTTTGGGTGTCTCAGTAATGTGATTTGGGAGAAAGGAAGGAAAAGTGGAGATTAATTCCCTGGAGAGCAGAGTATCATCCCATAATTTTTCTTGCCATATGGAAGTGTTTCAGATCCCTCGGGTTGTCTGGGGCAATATAATGGCTAACAGCTAATATAAATGCTGGTTTTAGACCCTGTTGGGCAGTATTCTCAAACGTTAATGCACGTATGAATCGCCAGGAGATCTTATTAAAATGCTGATTCTCACTCAGTGGGTCTGGATGGGGCCAGAGATCTTGCATTTCTAACCAGCACTCAGCAGATGCTAATGCAAGGCTGTAGTGGGATAACAGAGCCTGCTTTTTAATGGAAAAGCCACCATATTCCAATCAGAAAAGACCCAGAAGGTGATCCTCTCTTGGTGGCACTGGTCCTGCAGGAATCTGCTGCATTCAAATCAAGATATCACCTAATCATGCACGGGAGGCCTTGTGTCTAGGCACTGGAAATAAAAGACGACGGGAAGGAGATAGAAGACCCCTCAGTGACACGATCAGCTCTACCTCCCCAGGAAGCACTTCTAAAGCTTTTTCTGGTTTTGCCTTAGGCCCTGACTTTGGTTTTAGCGAACAGGAAGTTTTCTGTTCAACTCTCAATATAGAGACCATGGTTTTATCTCAGTGGGTCCTGTGAAAGCTTTTTATGATGCATTTGGTTAGGAATCCAGAAGTGAACCTTGGCCCTCAGGATTCTCCTGCTGTAATCTGGATCAGGTTCTTTGCTACTTACAACCACTTGGGGGCTGGTGGAGCTTCTGTTTGGAAAGCTTCAGAGTCCCTTGGAAAAGGGAGTGGCTGTGAGCTCTGGCAGCCCAGCTAGTCTGAATTGCTGCTCTACCAGTTAACCCCAAGCCTGGTACCTGTAGCAAGCAGTAGGTTGCTTTCTTCTGTCATTGTTTCCCAAATTTCCCTAAAGAAGCCAATCACTTGGGAGCACTTGTTAAAGCAACTAATTCCCAGATCCCTTCCCTGGAAAGTTTGAGTGAGTTTGAGGTAGGATCCAGGATAGCTATGTCTATAACAAGCATCTCAGATGCTTCTTACCAGAGAAACAGGGTTTGCACTGCTGTAGGCAGTACTGTGATGAGTATCCTTTAACATTGCATCTTAGAAAAAATATGTAATTAATGCGACACACCATTTTATAGTGAGGCATTATTAAAGGTCATATGGTGATTAGGTTAAAAATTGTGCCTGTGGATGGTGGCTAAAACCGTGGTGAAGGTGCTGTGGGAATGACTGAGCTTTAGGAAGCACTGTTTCCCATTATGGGATTACCCATAGACACAATATCTTCCTATAGAGGAAGATGATGGGACATGTTGATGGCACAAGGACCAATCATTCCTTCCACAACTATGCACTGTTGGAATAAGATGGGTCCTGTGCAGCATAGGCAGCTGCAAATTTAAAAAGCCCAGTTCCTGCCTTAAGGAACTCAGTCTCTGGGGAGACTGGCCATGGCAGCACAGTAAAGCCTTGGACTGGAGGCTTCAGAGCAGAGTGAGGAAAGCTGGAGCACCTGGAGCAGTCTGAGTGGACTACAGAAGAGAGGATGCTGTGGCTGAGTTGAACGAAGAGAACTTCTCAGGTGGCTAAAATGGAAGGGCATTCCAGGCAGAGGGAACAACATGAGCAAAAGCAGGAAACTGCAGGAAGTGTAAGGGAAACCACTTAATTCCATATTAGCAAAGGGTAAGAGGTAAGGCTAGAGGAGGCCAGGGCCAGCTGGGAGAACCAGGGCAGGCTGAGATACTCATGTGTTATCCTGAGAGTGGGCTTCAGGCAGTGGGCACATTTTTTCCCCCCTGGGGTGAGAGTTCATCGGACTCCAGAGATTGTCAAAAGGGAGCCCAGTCCAGCCCTCCAAAAAGAGCCAGGCCAGCAGGAGCCACTGGAGGATTTTGAGCAGGAGAACACTGTGATTGAATTTTCTTATTCCATAGGGGACTCTGGCAGCAATGTGGAGGAGAAGCTGAGGTCAGTGAGGTGTCCACTGCAGCAGGCCAGGCAAGAGACAAGTTTCCACGTGAAAATACAGGTGTAGGGAGCGCTAGAGACTTGGCAGCAAATATTTGCATGCCTGCTGGCTGTGTGATACTGTTGTTCCCTGCCCTGAAAGAGAGACCGCCCTGCCAGCTAAAAAGGGAGGGGAGGGGAGAATGGCTTCATTCCAGTCCCATCCAGTACAAAGGCAGAGCACCCAGCATCTTAATCAGGTCACACACGTTGAGGTATGCCAGTTGGTGAAATACCACATAGCCTTAAAAAAAAAAAAAAAAGTAGATCTGTATGTATCAGCAGATTTTTAGGGTATGTTAAGTGACAAAGTCAATATTTAGTACATTTGAATAACTATTTCAGAAGTTACTACAGTGAAGTACAGCCAACTGTTAGTAATGGTTACTTGTGTAGTACAGAGAGAGGTTTTTGTCCCCCCATTTCTATTGTCCCATATGTGCTTGAATTTTCCATATTGAGCATGTATCTCATGATAGAAATATGTACTGTATCTACATAGTTTAACTGATTCTAGTTGCACCCAGCTGCTCCCAGGCATGTGGCTGACATCAGTCTGAATCGCTCCCTGGTCCCTCCATCTCCTCCTAGTTCTAGGTCTGGGACAGTCAACGGTGCCTTGCTGGGTGCTCTCCCAGTACTTGGTTCATTTCTGTATACAGCAGTTAACATAGCATATCACAGATGTGTTGGCCTGGTTTTCTCTAGACAGAACACCTTGAGGCAGGGACCATGCTGACTAACACAGTGCCTGGTCTAGGAGAGAGCTTGGGTCCTGGGGCACCATGGAACTTATAAAGTGCATTTATGCAGTTTTTTATATTCTGCTTGGGGTTCCAGGATTAAACTTCTAAGCCTGAGCCTGCAGTATGACAACAGGACTCTTTGTTCCCTGGAGGGAAAGGGGCGTGGCCATGTGTAGGGGGAGGGAGACGGAGTAGTTTCTGAGTGTACTCATTCCGTTCATTAAGTAACACTAACTACCAAGGCCATAAACAGAGGGTGTGGACTTTACTTTCTCTATAGCACTGGAACCAAAACCTGTAAGGAGGAAGGATTGCTCTTTGTTCTAGAGCTCCACAGAGAGCCATCGAAGTCTGGCAAAAAGCACACAGACTTTGGAGCCAAGTAGACCAGGAAGCCATTAAACCCCTTGGGACCCTAGTTTCCTCTTTTGCTTGATTACAGATAATATATACACAGAATTTGTGAATGGTAAATAAATGAGATGATATGTGCGGCCATAAATGTTAGTTTCTTTCTTTTTGTTCTTGTGTAGTATACTTCGCAACTTTATGCTGGGGAACCAAAGGTCTGACGGAGGTCAAGAGTCAGACCAGTTCTGCTCTTCCGGGAAAAGCAGGTTAGGAGTGTAGAGAAGAGCTAGGAGTATTGTCTCTCATGGAATGTCCCCTTCCAGTGCCTCTGAGCTACTTATCTCTTCCATCCCTAACAGACCTTCACCTCTCTGCCATTGTGGGCCTTCCTTGCTCTGGGTGACGCTCTTGAGTAAGATAATCCGGATTGGCCCCTGTGTTTGCTTCCCTGCCTGCTGCAGCCCTTTTTGATCAAGAGACCTTGGAAGTGTCACAGATTCAGAACCCAAGATTTTCTGTTTAAGTTTTCAATTGTAAATAAAGTTTTGTTTTGTTTTGGTATATGTGTTGTTTTTAAATAGTTGTAATGATAGCCTGTCTCCTCACGCCTTAGCTTCAGCCAGAAGGACTGGGTCTCACCAGAGGCTAGCATGGACCAGAGCCAAATCATCACTGTGGTTAGGTGATGCCTCAGATTTGCAAGCAATTGTAGTAGTCCCCTCTTGGGCTCCAGCTGACTGGGCAAAGAAGGCAAAGCCCCAGGGCTATAAGCACAATTTATTCCAAGGATGTCCCCAGTAGGTTCAATGTGGTTGGTTCTAGAGCCTTTGAGGAAAGAGTCACTAACTTGGGATATTTTGGGATCAGAGACCATTTGGTAGAATGTGTCTCAATCACAGTGAAGTGAGAATAATTTACTCAAAAATCTTGGTTTCAATCTGGGGTCGTTTTTTAAACAGTAGAGGTTTTGAGAAGTTCTCATCCCCTTTCAGAGCCTCAGTCTTCTCATCTGTAAAGTGGGAATAATAATGCCTATCTACTTCATAGCATTGTTGAAAAGGTCAAATAAGCAAATGGATATGACGGTAACTGGTAAACAGTAATATGCCTTGGAAAATGCTTATCTTGAAAGGACATAGCCCAATATTGAAAGATCCCACTGAGCATTATGTTCAAGAGGTAAAGAGAGTTCCATGGTGTTCCTTTCATGAGGCCATTCTATGCCATTCCTACTTTTTTTCTCTTGGCTCCTGGGCAGGGATGACTTATAACTCCATGCAGTGGCAGAGGTAGCACAGAGCTGAATTCTGTGACAGAAGAGAACCTGGTTAAAAGTGCCATTTCAGGAGCGCCTGTGTGGTTCAGTGGGTTAAGCCTCTGCCTTCGGCTCAGGTCACTATCTCGGGGTCCTGGGATCGAGCCCCGTGTTGGGCTCTCTGCCTACTTGTGATCTCTCTCTCTGTGTCAAATAAATAAAATCTTTTCAAAAAGTGCCATTTCAGTGTTTTGAGGTACAAGGAGCTGCTGAAATATATAAGGGTTCTACACAATATAGATATCTGCAACTCTCTCTAGCTAAGTAAACAGGGTTGAGGGACAAAGTGAAGAAAAAACTGACCTCGTGGAGGGGAGATCTTTAACTAGACAAGGTGGAACTATAGAGAGAGAGTAGGGAGGACGAGCAGCTCAGATCCTGGACTGACATTCTTATGATGGGCCATTCAGTTGAATTCAGTTACACTTGGCACCTGCATTCTCGGCCAGTCTCTGTCCTGGGCACAGGAGCTGCAAGATGAGTAGGATTGGGTTTGTGACGGGAGATGGGTGCATTTCAGTTCAGCATGGTATTAGAATGTGAGCGCTTATGATGGCAGAAAATTCGGTTGTGTTGTTTTGTTTTCTGTTTTGCTTTGTTGCTATGTCCCCCAGCACCTAGAAAAGGTAAGTATCTAGTACCTAGTACATGTTCAAGAAATAATTGTTGCATGAATGGTATGTATAATGAATGGTATGCTGGGGTGGGGGGAAGGGTAGCATGAAAGGAAGAGGTAATATTTGAGTTAAGTATTGACAGATTGGGGGCTTTCTAGGAAAAGGAACTCTGCTCTTGGGCCAGAGTCTGTTAGAGATGGATGACAAGGTGAACATTAGTTTGCAAAGGAGATTCATGGAATGAACCTTGCCTTTCAAATCACTTAAGGGTAGCCCTGGAGTTGTCTAAACTGTGCTCACCACACTGGGCAGGGTGGCAGGGGCTAGCAAAATGAGGGGAGAGCTGCCACCTTGGCACAGGGGTTGAATTTTGACAACTACTTATCTAGTGCTTCCGTGCCATCTCTGCAGCAGTATGGAGGCGGCTACAAGGAAACTAGTTTCTTAAATAACTCATCTTTATGCTCAGTGAGCATGAAGAGAGAGCTTAATGAAATAATCGGGTAAGTAAGTAATGATACTTTAAAGTAACATTTTAAAGATTTTTATTTATTTTATTTGACAGCTCACAAGTAGGCAGAGAGGCAGTTGGGGGCGGGGGGCCGGGGCGGGAGGCAAGCTCCCTGCTGAGCAGAGAGTGGGGCTCAAACCTAGGATCCTGAGATCATGACCTGAGCAGAAGGCAGAGGCTTAACCCTCTGAACAACCTCTTAAGGGGCTCCTTAAGTAACATTTTAAAGACAAATGTTACAGAATTGTTATTTCTGTTTGGGAAGCCATCCCCTCAAAGCAGTTACATAGGGAAGATTGCTTATTTACTCACAGAGACGCTGCTCCCACTGTTCTACATTTCTTTGTAACTCCACCTTGGGAAAAATGCCTCAAACCCATAGGGCACACTTTTAAATGTCTCCAGTGTTGGCAGACCTGCCTTTTGAGGAAACATTTTCTTTTCAACAGTCAAAAGTTACCTGGAGCTGGAACACATGAATAGCAGTTCTAGAATCTGCCTATTCTGTCCATACACATTATTGCTGCAAACCTTTTTCACTGGGTGTTACTGACGCAGTTGCCCAGACCACCTCTCTGGTGCCAGTACCTTCTCCTGTCCATTCTCTATACCATGTTATTCACAAAACAAAATTATTAACGTACCATGTGTCGGGTGCCAGTCCAGATGCTTCAGGAACTCAGTCTGAGGAGAGGACGATTTAAGTAATGCAACACACTGTGTTAGGATAGGAGGGTCTCCTAACACAGTAACATCTGAGGCAAGACCCAAAGGATGAAAAGTTAAGCAGGAAAAAGAGAAGGGAGAACGGGAGAGTTATATGTAGAGGGAATAGTATGTGATAGCTCAAAGGAAGCAATGACTAAAAGATCACCTGTAAGGTTGATCGAGGAATGTGAAACAAGTGTCAGAGGTTAAGTTTGGAGAAGTCCTACACGGTCCTGTAAACCACAATAAGGAATTTGGACAAACCTAAGGGTTGTAGTATTAAGACTGTCATGATCAGAGAGACGTTTTCAGAAGAACACTCTGGATGTTGTGGTGGAGAACATTAAAGAAAGAGAGAGTGACTAGGAGGCCACAGCAGTGCTCTAAAGTGAAGGGTCAGCAAAATATGGTTGGCAGGTCAGATCACACACCCTGTATTTCAGTGGCTCATAAGCTAGGAATAGAATGTTTTTCTATATGTTTAAATAGTTGAAATAAAAGAGTATTTTGTGATATGTAAAAGTATGAAATTCTAATTTTAGTGTGCACAAATAAAGTTTGTTTGGAACACGGGTGCACTTGTTTATTGATTGTCTGGCTGCCTTCAGTCTCTGAGATTGAGCAGTTGAGACACAATCATTTGGCCTGCAAAGCTTAAAATATTTGCTATCTGGCCCTTAGAGAAAAAGTTTGCCTACTCCTGCTGTAAGGAATAGATGATTGCTTATACCAGTGTCATGGCAGTAGGAATGACAGAAGTTGGTTTGGTATTTAGAGATTTTTAGGACTGATTCAGGGGAGCCTTTAGGAGGTGGAATGGACAGCGTAGATGATACTGCACTGGCCTACTGTCTCCCAACTTCCATTTTGTCCCTCTACAACCCCTTCTCCACTCTAGCCATTATTTATTTATTTATTTATTTATTTATTTTTTTAAGATTTTATTTATTCATTTGACAGAGAGAAATCACAAGTAGATGGAGAGGCAGGCAGAGAGAGAGAGAGAGGGAAGCAGGCTCCCTGCCGAGCAGAGAGCCCGATGCGGGACTCGATCCCAGGACCCCGAGATCATGACCTGAGCCGAAGGCAGCGGCCCAACCCACTGAGCCACCCAGGCGCCCCATAGCCATTATTTAAAAAAAAAAAAAAAAAAAAAAAAAATCTTGCCACTCCCTACTTCCAGTTCGAAAATTACCCTTCTCACGGTTGCCCTTAGGATAATTTCAAATAAAATGTTCCTAATATGAACCTGCCTACCTCTATAACCGGAGATCTTCATTCTAGTCTTAACTACTTTACTTCTATTAGCGCTCTGTCTTCTTGCCTTTAGGCTTTTGCATAAACCTAGTGCCTGGAGTCAGCAGCACTCCACCTTCTTCCCACCTCCACTCCCCAAATGCTTTGTGCTTTTGCAAAGCTGGAGTGTTTGGAGTTTGGGGTATTTAAATTTCTGCCTTCATCCCTAGACTGAATTTAGGCAGAAACTGAGTCTCGAACTAGTGCATCCCAGTCGACAGCAGACACTTACTGAAGAACGAATGAAAGTGAAGGACTTGGGGTACATCAGGTGGCAGCCTCAGTTATAAATCGTTTGTGAGATCAGGATTGTAACCCCTATTTCACATGGCTGTTGTACGGATAAAGCGCAAGGAAAATGCCCAGCTTGCTCAATAAACGTGAACTGAAATTAAATCTGATTTGTGGCCAGAGAAAGACGTGGATACTTAACAAGACGGTTCTATGCCTGGTAAGAAGGTTCAGAAAGCAGGTCCCGGTGGCGTACACCACCGCCCTCCCCTAAATATGCTGATCAGGGGCGGTCTGACGGACGGCGTGGTCCCTCCAAGGTGACTGCTCCGCCGCCAAAACGGACGCTCTTTGAATGCATACGTTTAAGTCAGTTCTAGACACCCTCGCTGTACAGAGAGTACATGACCATTGTAGAAAATACGGTTCTATCTGCAGTGACGGTCTGAGGTCACAAGGACCACGTTTAAAGCAGAGGGAGAGAGGAAGGCCTTCCCTCGACACGAGGCTAGGTGTCGTCCGGTTCCCTTCCAAGCCCCGGGGTCAGACCAGGTAATCCGGTCAGGCGTTTGACGGTCCCCTTCCTTCGGCCAGGATCTAACCCTGGACTGGGGGCCCTCCCGCCCGCGTTGCAGCCTCGTGAAAGTCACGTTCACTCTGCCCGTCCTCTCGGGTACTCTATGGTTCTCGTGGTGACTCTACTCTAATTCTAGTTCCGGTCTCTATGGCGGCGGCGGAGGCAGGAACGGTTGTAGGTCGGCCGAATTAGCCGCCTAAGAGCCAATGAGAGTGGAGGAGTGATAAAGTATTAGCCAATAGGGTCCAAGAGTTGGGGTCAGGTGGCGAGATTGACAGCAGTGCTGGCCAGTGAACGATGCTTGGGGCGGGTCAATCGCAGGGCTTATCCCGCCCGTCCCGCCATTCTCGCTAGTTCGATCGGTAGCGGGAGCGGAGAGCGGACCCCAGAGAGCCCTGAGCAGCCCCACCGCCGCCGCCGGCCTAGTTACCATCTCACCCCGGGAGGAGCCGTAGCTGCCGCAGCCGGCCCCAGTCACCATCACCGCAACCATGAGCAGCGAGGCCGAGACCCAGCAGCCGCCCGCCGCCCCCCCCCGCCGCCCCCGCCCTCAGCGCTGCCGACACCAAGCCCGGCACCACGGGCAGCGGCGCAGGGAGCGGCGGCCCGGGCGGCCTCACATCGGCGGCGCCTGCCGGCGGGGACAAGAAGGTCATCGGTGAGGGCTGGACGGGGACGGGGGTGGGGCCGTAGGGAAGTCCGGCGGCGGAACCGTTACCCGAAGCGTGGCGAGCCGGCGGGCGCGCGGCCGGCGGGGACCGACTCGGCGGCGCGCGGCCGCCCCTCCCCCAACCCCCCCCCACCGCCACTCGCGCCCTCGCGGACGCCGGCCCGCCCCGGTCCGCGTGCCCGGCTGGCGCGCGCGCGCGTCGCCTCCCGCGCCCCCTGCGGACCCCGCGCGGTCGCGCGCTCCTCCCCCCGGGCGGCCGCGCGCCGCCGACCGCGTGTGCGGCGGGGTCCCTCCCCTCCCCGGCGGCCGCGTGCGCTCGGGCCCGCACGCCGTTGTTCCGTCCTCTCAGCCCGCTCCCTTCCGCGTGTACCCTGAGGGCGCGGCGCGCCGCCTACGCAGGCCCGAGTGGGCCGGGCGCTTCCCCTTCCCTCACGTGCTCTCCGCCCCGCAGCCGCGCCCGCCCGCCCGCCGGCTCCGCGCCCCGGGCCCGCCCGCGGGCCTCCGCCGCTCCGAGCCCACCCACGTGTGCTGTGGGGCCAGCGCGCGGCCTCGGAGGAGAAAGACTGTCAGGTGGTCGCGGGCCTCGGCGGAGCGCGTGCGGGGCCGGGTGCCCAAGCGTGGCGGGTCTAAGAAAGGACGTCTGGTAATCGTGGGGTTTTTGTGTTTTTGTGTTTTTTTTTCCCTCCAGCAACGAAGGTTTTGGGAACAGTAAAATGGTTCAATGTAAGAAACGGATATGGTTTCATCAACAGGTGAGATGACCGCCATCGTAGTCTCCGTCCTACCTTTTGCATGCTGTGCTCCGTGGGTAGGCTGTGTGTGGACGAGGAAGGGTGTAAGCATGTGTAGCTTGTTACTTCTTGGCAGTGAGTCTGTTTTCCTCGAAGATTGAAGAGATTAGGAATTTAGACATGGTCTTTGTTTTACAGCTAAATATTAATTTAAAATCCGTTTCAGAGGCTTCTTAGGTGAGGAGCAATTTAAAAGGCAAGTGCAGTGAGTGAGCCAACTCTTAACAGAGCAAATTGAGGAAACTGAGGTCTAGTGTAATTCTCTTAACTATGTTTATTCTTGTCAACCCTTTTATAACTTTATGAAATTGATAGTAAAGAACGTGATGTGAGCACTGATTAGTAGATATAGGTTATTTCTAATGCCTTAACCTTTGGAGGTAACAAGATTTGACAGTGCAAGATTTGTCATCTTGACTGTTAAGTTTATATGGTCTTTGTTTAATGTTTTCAGTGTGTGTTGTCTTGAATGCTTTGGATAAATTTCACTTTAGGACTACAGTAGTTTCTGTTATGTTCCTGTAGTAGCATCTGAAAAAAACAGCCTCTTTTCCTTTCTCAGTTTTTATTTCTCATACTCTTGGGGCTCCATCTTTAGGATTAATCTTCAGACTCGTTTGTAGCAATAGTGACGGTAATGTGCAGTTTTACATACTGTACTCTTCATGGTCTCCCTTGTGAGCCGGGCATCATTTTCAAGATGGCTGCCAAGCAAGGCTACTAGTGCAGTTGCATATGGATGTAGAGCATCGTGTGTGCTCATAGCATATTAGCCTTACAGGTAGGATAGTGTCATCTCAGCATTTTATTACATCCTTAATCTAGAAGGCATTAAACAACCAGGTGTTTTAAAGAAGATCTAAGAGTAAGAAATAATACTGCATGCGTGTGAAATGGACGCTACTGCAAGAAACCCAAGTGGGCAAGATCAAGCTTAAAGATAGACCTAATTGGCTGGTGAAAAACCTTTCATTACTCAACCCTAAAGTATTGTCGAAATGTTCAAAGCAGAAGAGATTTTAAGCGTTTGATGGCATGTTTTCCAAAGTTGCAGTTGTGAGGAAACAGTTATGTTTCTTCCAAAATCTTTGGGAATTTCTACTCTTAAGACTGCTTTTGTGACAGGCCAAGGCTACATTTTTCATCAGTTTTTTAGTAATGGGTTACTAGTGATGAAGGAAGGGAATGCATGGCTCCTTATATTTGACTACTACTTAGTTGATCTCTCAATGTTAGGATTTCAGTTTGTATTTCCCCTCTTACTCTGACTCTTCTTACCGTGCTAACCCTTAAACCAATAGTTTCCAAATTAAAGTGGGCTTATTGTTCCTGGAGTTTGTTAAAAAATACAAATTCCTCAGTTCTTTCTTTCCAGCCTGGATTCTTTGGGTCTGGGGTACATTTTTAACAAGAATTCCAGGTGATTATGTTTGGTGGGCCATCCTTGAAACACTGCCATGAACCCTTTACCTAATGTAATGCTCATGTACACATTAGAAGGGACTGTAATTTGCAGCCTTTTCCGTGGTTAGATTGTAGTTTGTGTGTGCTTTAGATGTTGTACCATGTGCCTTATGTTTTCCTGCATTTTTTTGTTAAAGAGACAGAGGTTATGATTTTTGAAGTGAACAGTTGATAATCCAATATAAAACATGTACTCTAAATTATTTTATGAGATGCCACTCCTTGAATATCTCCTTTCCAACTTGGAATCAATCCTGTTGGTGGTCCTTCAGGGCACATTAAATATAGATAGACTTTTGATCATCCTTTGGACTGTCCTAACCTCAGCTATTTTGTCAAGTTAACTGGTTTAAATGTGCTTTGTGTTTCTAAATTGGTTATTGTAGTGATTCTAAGACTTTAGAGTCACTGTAAAATGTGACAGCAATTAAGTCTAGTTGAGGTTTGCCTTGATTAAGGGAAAATACAGGTCTTAAAAAACTATAGTTTGGTACCAGTTTCCAGGTTGGTTAGGTATGTAGGGACTTGACTTGGCTCTTGGTCGGGTTTTGGGAGGAAGCAGAAACATGCTGCTTCTGTAGAAAGGAGAGGATGTAGTGTTTGAGATTATTGCTGTGACTATAATTTTAACCTTGACGTTCTATGAATTTCATTCTGGTTCTTAAGAGTTTTGTAATGAAAATAGAAGATAATTTTTATGTAAACTTTGATTTTAAAGAAATGTGTTTTCATTGCAATTATTTTGATCTAAATGACTACCTGTGAAAGTAATGTTGTATCCTTATCAAAATTATTTTTTATAGGGTTTTCTCCTGGAGGTTTTCTTGGGTAAAAGGTGCTAAATAAAAGTGTTGAGCTTTAGAACATCAAACATTTTAGCTGCTTTTTTCTTTTTTTTTTTTTTTTTTAGATTAACAGAATCTAAGAATTCTGAAAAATTTATGGTTAGTCCTTAAGTATGCTGTGTCTTGGAAACAGTGGTTGGATTACGTGATTAGAGGCATTTATTAACCTCCTGTCCCCATTTCATATTATGAAAAGCTTCACTCAAAACTGTTGAAGGTGTCATTAGATAGATGCTGCAGGGGTCAGTGGTTTCAGGGTTTGGTTCTCTGCTTTTTAAATCTGGAAACCCAATTTTGTCTTTTGCTTCCTGTTGTTGAGGATTAATCCATGCTCATGAAATTTGAAAAGTTGACATGAATCAGTAACAGTTTTAAAAGTTTTTCATTGGGATGTGCGTCTTTCATAGTGACCACAATAGGAATACTTCTCTGTTCTCCAAAGTACTTAAAAATGCTTAATCAATCATTCCAGAGTTTGGGGGTGGGCAAGGAATTCGGAACAGAGAGAATCCAGTAGGTAAGAGGACATAAATTGGTGGCCTACTAGCTGAATCTACCTTAAGATGTTCTGTTTGGATAACACAGTCTCTGGGAAAGAACTGGAATGAGTTGGTGATACTTAAAATTGGGGAGATAATCTCCAAAATAATCAGATTACTATCTTTCTAAGATCTGAGTTTTAGCTTTGGGACCTGAAGTCCCATGTAAATAAGATGGGCTGGCCATGAGTATTATTGACACCTTTAAATGGGGTGTACATTCTCTTTACCACAATATGTCAGGTTTGGTTTTCTCCTGTATTGACTTCCCTTCCTGCCTGGCCTCTGTACATTTGAGTTTATTATTCTAGGAAAAGGTATAATAAACTAAGCCAAGGAAGGGTTTAGCTATCTTCAGGAAAAATACTTAAGTCATGGCTGTTAGGTTTAGTCTCTCTTTTGGGGATTCCCTGTGTATACGACTGATGAAGGTGACTTCCTTCACACAGTGGTGACACACAGAAAAGTGGCTACTGTTTTTCAAGCACTTACACCAGACATTACTATAAATGCTTTACATGAACTAAGCCATTTAATCTCAAAATACTTGAGGAGTCAGTATTCTGAGGCACAGAGAAGTTGAGTAACTTGCCTGTGAAGCATGGAAAGTAGTAGGGCTAGGATTTGAACTCTCATTTTCTGCCTTTGGAGTTTGTTCACTAACAGCTATTAACACTGTTCCTGAAAATTGGCCCTGGTTCTCTTCAATTTGGCTGGTGTCCGCAGTTACAGATTATTTCTTAGGTTGGCTATTCTTAGCCATCAAAAGATTATGCCTAAATGAGACCTAGCAGTCACTGGAGCTCCTCTGTGTGCTGGCTTAGTTTCCCAGATTTGAAAAAATTTGCTTTTTTGCACTGCCTGTTATGTGCAGTTAGGTAGTGCTATAACAGAGTTTAGTGCGGATTGGCTTTACAATTAAAAAGGATTTCCTTAATATAGCTAATACTAGGATGCAGTGAAGGAATTAAAGGAGAGAGCCTTTGACCCTTGTATTACTTGTGAATCTTTAAGGGTTGTTTAAATAAGACTATATGACTGACATGGCCTAAAATATTTACTCCCTGGTTCTTTGTTCTAAAAATTTGTAGACCTGTGGGAGAGTGATTACCAAGTCTCCTGGACTGTTAAAATCAGACTGAATTTGATGACAAATGGTAAGGGTATATCTATATCATAGAAGGTGTGGGTAATTTGTAACATAATTGACTACATGCTGTGGCACTAGGGAAGACTTGGTGGGTGCTGTTAAGGAAGGATGGGTGGGTGGAAGCATAAAAAAAATGATACTTAAGTAGTCCCCAAATCATGGTGTATCGTTTTGGGTAGGGGGTGTTTTTGTTTTAATCTCAGAGCTGAGGCTCTTCAGAAGGTGACTTCTATATAAGGCACTTCAGGATTGATTTGTGTGCTGGTTGTGTTAACTACTGATTTTAAGCTGGCCAGAAGTCATCCTTATTCACCAAGTTACTGATAGATAAAAGCTTTTCCATCTTGAAATCTAGAGTAGAGAATGAGCTTACTTCTGTTTACCAAGTATTGGGGCTGTTGTTGCTGGATTTTCCACCCTTCAGTCTTAGCCCTTGGAAACATTTACAATCCAGCTCACTGAGGCAAAATGATACAAAATAGTGGGCCTGCTGGCCCATAAGAAGTGTTTAATAGAAAACCAATAAAAAGAGAGGTAGGTTTTACTATCTTATGGCCATCTGCAGAAGTTGGAAATTGGTGTCCAGATGCTTTGGGTTACGGAGCATATATGGATGCTAAATCCCAGAGGTTTTTATGACTTAGAGTTAATAATTTGTGCACTTGGGCAATTTAAGCTGTTGAAAGGGCTTGGTGTGGTATTCTGCAACAAGATAATAGGATAAAAGTATTTAGTTATGGGTAGATGAGCTTATATGTTAGGTTTCATTTAACACAATGCTGTGGTTTCACAAAAGATTTCCTAAAATTCTAGGACATTTTGAGACCCTTTTTAATCTGTATAAATTTAGTAGTGTAACAGTTTAGTGCTGGCTGCATGTTTTTACCTTCATTGTGCTACATTGGGAGCTTTTAAGAGACTTCTCTTTGTAAATCCCAGCAGAATTTCTTTTTTCTTTAGCATTTTCCAAACTTAAAATAGTAACCCCTTTTTTTCTTCAGCCTCTCGCTATCTGTGATTCCCTTTTCCTTGAAGTCCATACTGTGGCCTCATTTGCTGAATAAGGACAATATTACTAGTCAGGTGAGAAAACCTGAGAGGAAGAGTGTTTATGAAAAATTTTCAGTGCAAATAATGCACTTAACAACAAGAAGAGGAGTAGTAGAATCCAGCAAAAAGCGTACACCTGAGTGCAGGAGGACTGTGCTGTATGGAGTAACACTTTTGGGATATTGTCGGCCTGTGCTGTCCAGTACAGTAACCATTAGACTTGTAGGAAAATGTGGTTCTTGCATCTGAGAAACAGAATTTTTTTTTTAAACTTGAATTTTAAACTGATACCCAATTTAGTGTTTGTTTTGAGCCACTTTCTTATGAACAGCTTGCGTTTGTGAACCTACTTTTCAGAAGTGTAAAATGTAGAGCAGATTATGAAGGCCCAGTATGAAAAAAGAAATGTAAAATACTTCAGTTTTTTATATTGATTTTTATATATGTTTAAGTGGTAAAACTAATTTTACCTGCTTTTACTTTTTTTATTGTGGCTACTGGAAAATAAACATAGATACAGATTTCTGCATGCTGTCCCAAAGTACTGCATTCCTGTGAGTCCTTTCATGAAAGTGAAGTGGCATCAAGTGAACTTTCAGATAACAGGGCAAACCTGTATTGAGCTTGCATTTTTTATTTCTTTCGGACAGCAGTACTAGGCACTGGGCTGCCAGTAAAATAATGTCTCAACTGGCAACAGTACGGATGGGCTTGGGTTTGATTATAGTATGGTCTTTAGGTAAGTGTTATTTTACCCCATTGTCCGAACAAGGCGACTTGCCCCAAATCAGAGAGCCAGGATTCGAACCTTGGCTCCAGTGTTCATAGTAAGGAAAGCTGGACCACACTGCTCTGTATGTACACTGCCTGCTCTTCTTCCCTTTTCCTCTTCTCTGATCAGTAAGACTTAACATACTATGATATGGAAAACAGTATTGGGTAATTCAGCTGCTGCGCTGGATCAAAGGTGGTGGCCTTCTAGGTTGAAATACTTGAAGATAGGCCATGTGTTAACTTTTATTACTGGTGCTTAGCACAGTGCCTAGTTAGTTAGCTGCTTTTTTTCTGCCTTTTTTTTTTTTTTTTAAGATTTTATTTATTTATTTGACAGAGATCACAAGTAGGCAGAGAGGCAGGCAGAGAGAGTGAGAGGGAAGCAGGCTCCCTGCTGAGCAGAGATCCCGATGAGGTCATGATCCCAGAACCCTGAGATCATGACCTGAGCCAAAGGCAGCGGCTTAACCCACTGAGCCATTCAGGTGCCCCAGTTAGTTAGCTGCTTTTTAAGATTTATTTATTTTTGGAGGGGAGGGGGACAGGGAGAAGGGAGAGAGAATCCTAAGCAGACTTCTTGCTAAGCACAGAGCCCAACAGGGGACTGCATCTCATGACCCTGAGATCACAACCTAAGCCAGAACCAGGAATTGGACACATAACCAACCGACTGTGCCACCCCAGACACCCCTAGTGAGCTAGCTGATTACTGTACTGGTCTGCCCTGTCCATAATTTTCCACCCTCAGCAAAGTAAGGTAAAGTTAGAAGGATGTCTCTTGGTTCTCAGCATATACCACAGAAGATAGGAATGCCTGCCTGCCTTTTAAAGATTTTATTTATTTATTTGACAGAGATCACAAGTAGGCAGAGAGAAAGAGGAGGAAACAGGTTCCCCACTGGAGGAAACAGGCTCCCCACTGAGCAGAGAGCCCGATGTGGGGCTCAATCCCAGGACCCTGAGATCATGACCTGAGCCAAAGGCAGAGGCTTAACCCACTTAGCCACCCAGGCGTCTCTCTTATTACATTAATAATGGCGGGTGTTGGTTGTATTTAAAGGTTTTTTTGTTTGTTTGTTTTGTTTTTTTTTAAAGATTTTGTTTGAGAGACCACACAGAGGGAAGGGAGAAGCAGACTCCCCAGTGGGCAGAAAGCCCCACATGGGACTCAATCTTAGGACCCTGGGATAATGACCTAAGGTGAAGACAGATATTTAACCAACTTAGCCACCCTATGCCCTGGTCAGCTTATTTTAATTACTGCTTTTTCCTCTTCCGTGAGATTTCTAGTAGCCGCGAGCATGTATCTTGCTCCAGTATCACTACAGTACACCACAAACTACCACTCAGCGACTGTTTTTATATGGCTTATGAGCCCAAAGTGGTGGTTACATTTGGGGGAGGAGATACATAGCAGAACCTTGGTCTAACGGAATAGCAGGTGAGAATGTAGAGGTGCTTGTTATTTATTGTTATCCTCTAAAAAATAGACCATCATGCTGTAAGCTGCCTATGGAGCTAAAAATGTAAAGATTTCCAAACTGGTCCTTTTTGAGTTCTTAACATAGTAAAGATCAGGGTCCGTAGAGTCAAATTTTACCACTGAGCAGATGAACTCACACTTCATTTTCCTAATTTGTAGAATGGGTTAATGATAGTGTCTACCTCAGGAATGTGAGAATTGAATGGTATGTATAGTTAAGACATTTGGAACAATACCTGGAACTTAAGTCCTCAGGAAGGTAAGCTGTTGTATCTAATTTTTCCCATTTTGCAGATGAGATAGCTGTCCAAGGTTGCACAGCTATTAAGAGTGGAATGAGTACTAAAAATTGGGTTTTCTTTTGGTAGTTACCTTGAATTTCTGCATAGTCACTAAAGTTGTAACTAGATAGATCTAATGCATCTGAACTATAGTGTTCTATCTAGGCTAAAACTGCATTTTTCTGAATTGTCAAATTTTCTTCTAAAATCCGTGTATGCTTTGGCCATATATATAGGGTTTATTGTCAGCAGAGTGAGTGAGTGCTGTTGTCTGGCACATAAGAGTGAACCTTTTCTTGGTTTCTACATGTCTTTATACCTGCAAAACAACTTCCTTCAGCTGTCTTTCAGAGGATGCATTGTGTGTCTTGCCTACCTTGTACTGTTTTATTTGTTTTTTTGCTTTTTTTAAGATTTTATTTATTTATTTGACAGAGATCACAAGTAGGCAGAGAGGCAGGTAGAGAGAGAGAGGAGGAAGCAGGCTCCCTGCTGAGCAGAGAGCCTGATGCTGGGCTCCATCCCAGGACCCTGAGATCATGACTTGAGCGGAAGGCAGAGGCTTAACCCACTGAGCCACCCAGGCACTCCCTTGTACTGTTCTTAAGAAGATTGTTCTAGGGGGGCGTGGGTGACTCAGTTGGGCATCTTCCTTGGGCTCAGGTTGTGATCCCAGGGTCCTGGGTTGGAGCCCCACATCAGGCTTCCTGCTTCTACCTCTCCACCTATTTGTGTTCTCGCACTCTCTCAAATAACTAATAATCTTAAAAAGAAAAAAAGACTGTTCTAATTACTAGATAAGTTGTTCATAAATTTTCTAATTCCTTTTATTACCACCTTGAAGTAAAATCTGTAGATAACTACTTGCCTTTTAAGGTTTTATTTATTTGACAGAGTCAGATCAGAAGCAGGGGAAAGTGGCAGGCAGACGGAAAGGGAGAAGTAGGCTTTCCACTGATGGGGGAGCCTGATGTGGAACTCCATCCCAGGACCCCAGGATCATGACCTTAGCTGAAAGCAGATGCACATCCGACTGAGCCATCCAGGCGCCCATTTTTTTATTGTATAGCGTATTCTAAATGTACATAGCTATTTGCAACTATATCAGAATACATGAATAGTGCTACCACAGAGACCAACTGTTAAATTATGTGTTGGCTACCCAGATAAAAAGTGGCATTATCATTAAATGAAAATTTCTATGGAAGTTGCATTTTTAGTAAATTTAATGTATATTAAAACTGTAAAATACTAGATTCAAAACCCAAGTTATAATAAATGTACTTACATGAAAGTCCACTAGGATACCAAATAATTCTTTACCTCGTCCTCCAGCAAGCCTGATACCCTTCACCCCAGTTATGGCAAATTGTGCCCGTCTTTGGAACAATTAAATGGCCGATGGTGGTCAACACTGCCCCTGTTGAGAGTTCCTGTTCTAGACTTAGCCTACTTTTCCTACTCAACAGACTCACCTACTTTCCTATCTCCTACTCACCAACCAGGAGAAGGTTGCACTTCTCCTTAGGGCCCCAGGGTTTGGAATTCAGTCCCAGTGTTGGAGATGAGAACTTAATAGTGATGGCTATGGAACTTTGTGGGATGCCTGTAGACCTATTTGACAAGCATTGTGGCAACCATTTATTCCGTGGGTTTTCTAGTATTTAACTAGCTTGTAAAGGTCAGTTTTTAATTAGTTGCCTTGAGTAGCTTAAAATTCTGTTCCATAAGTGAAATGTCCTCATGTTACGATAGTCCAAGCTGTGTGGGTTCTTTGGTGCATTTCTTCCTCCACAGTTCAACAAGGAGCCAACAGTCAGTAAGCCAGTCAGTCTAGTTCATTGCAACCTTTGCTCCTTTTGTCATTAAAGAACTCTTATTGAGCCCATTCTCTTTCTGACCTACTGGACAAAATGAAGAGGGTTTGGGAGGTCAGTAAAGGTCTGAAAAATGGTTTCTCCTGTGGTTTTTGCTTATATAATATAATCTTAATCCTAGTGTCCCAGCTAAAATAAGTTCGTTCTCCCATTTCCCCCTCACTTCCTAAATCCATGTATCCATATGGTTTTCCCCATTTTTACCACAAGAGAGAGATCCTCAAATACATTCTCTCACACATAAGCCCCATAATTTAGGCTTCCATCAGACCTTGTCTGGGCTTCTAGGCTATTCTTTTTTTTTTTTTTTTTAAAGATTTTATTTATTTGTTTGACAGAGAGAGATCACAAGTAGGCAGAGAGGCAGGCAGAGAGAGAGAGAGGAGGAAGCAGGCTCCCCGCTGAGCAGAGAGCCCGATGCGGGACTCGATCCCAGGACCCTGAGATCATGACCTGAGCCGAAGGCAGCGGCTTAACCCACTGAGCCACCCAGGCACCCCATCTTCTAGGCTATTCTTTAGAACTAATTGGGCTCCTTTTGTATATGAAATTTCCCTAGTAGCCACTAAATTTTAACATCTGATGATGCTATGCCATATTCATCTACTCAGAGGCCTTTGGTGCCTCCCCTACCTACATATTGTTTAGCCCCTATTCTTTACCCTCCCCCACCCACAGCCATATTCCTCATGCTCCAGCCAGTTTGGACTCCGCTTGCATTGAATTTGTTAGTTGCTGCTTTACCCAGATCCTTGACTTCTTTTCTGTCTACCTCTGGAACATCTTTCTCATTTTCCAGTAAACTTCTTTAAGACTTAAGGCACATGTTCCCTCCTTTAACACTACTTTTAAAGTCCTAAAGGAGATATTTCAACCATATTTCTTTAGCAGTTTGACCAGATATTTAATGATTGCTGTGAAATGCTGTCTGATACGAAGTGAAGGGGTTGTGTGTGCTTGTAGGAAGTTGTCTCATTCGTCCTCGCCACCTTAGTTCTCCAGTACAGTGCTTGTTGCCACAGGAATGGAGTTAAGAGTGGTGTATGCTAGAAAGTTGTTAATATTTGGTAGGATAATAAGGAGTGATAGTTGCTAGTCGCTTAAACCCTCTTAATAGCCTTAATGGCTTAGTAGGTCACACTTAGACTTTTTTTAATCCTTCTGCAGATAGTGAGGTCACAACTGTTGGCAACTGCTTAGTCTCAAAAAAAAAAAAAAAGAAACAAACAAAAATTAGGTTTCTGCTTTAAATTTTTTGGGGGTTTGTTGGCAGGCAGAAAGTCTCTGGGAAAAGAGGGGGGAATGCACAAAGAACCGTGGTTATTCTTAACCTTTGGCAACATGAAATGTATTTCATTTATGACTTGTTTAACTTGGTTCTGTCTTGCAGGAATGACACCAAGGAAGATGTATTTGTACACCAGGTGAGTGCTCGTGTGAATGTTTCCAGTCCTAGTTTTAAGAGTTGTGAGAAGAGAGAAAGGGGTGGATATTCTCTCAACTACTGTTCCTTGCAAAAAGGTTATTATATCCAACCACCAAACAATTTAGCTCCCACAGGAAGAGTGGGAGCATGCTTAGATGTATACGTTGAAACATTATATTGGCTGTTTACTTAATTAAAATAGGTGTTTCAGATGGGTATTTAGTTAATAGCTGTAGCTTTTTTAAATGAGGAAAGGTGCTCAACTCAGACTAAATTTTTGAAACCCAATTTCAAAGGAAGAAAAAAATCTCTCCATTAACCTAAACTTGAACTGATTTTGCTATAAATACACAGAAACTTTGGTGGGGTTGTTTTCAAACACTGTCACGTTTTAACCTCTATCATAAGGACAAATCACAGTGATCATGGGGAAAATAGGACTAAACTGCAAAACCTGTCAATTTGGAATGAACACTATAACACCAACAAAGTTAGCCTAGGTCCTTCTGTTTATTCTAAAGCACTTTGGATGGCAATTGTCTTTGAGAATTTTGGTTGGCTTGGAAAATTGTGACAAAGTTGGTAATTATGTATTAAAATTATTTACATTGGCTTTGGTGTTTTAAGAGAAAAAACTAATGGGATTAGGTGCCATATGCTGAACTTTCACAAGTACATTTAAGAAAAATATTTTGGAAAGTGATCATTAAGCATTACTTTTATTAAAGTAAGCCACTGCCAAGTAAACACTAATATCTCAAACTTCAGTATCTCATGGGCTCCTCACAGGTGTACACCGGTAGGAAGAACACAGCTGTGTATGTGTGCACTGCAGTTTTTTCGCCAAGACTGTTGAAATATTGTTACTGTGTATTGAAAATCAATCCTAAGAACTTTTTAACCACTTTTTTTACTTTCTATTCAGACACCAAAAGATACAGTTTTCACACTCACACTGTTTCTCAGGCAGGTGTGAGCTTGGATTGGCAGCATGTTTTTTTTAGGAAGGGCTATCTGAAGTTGGTGCTTTGTTGCTTTCTGAGGTACAGCATTCAGTGGCAATCAAGGGAGCCAGATCAATTTCTAGTATGTCCAAAACCTTATCGAAAATCTCGGGGTCAACTATGTAGTTTTGGAAACATTTTAATTGTAAACATATGGGCACCTGGCTGGCTCAGTAGGAAGAGTGTGAGACCCCTGATCTCGGGGTCATGGATTTAAGCCCCATATTGGGTATATAGATTACTTTTTTTTTTTAAATGAACTTTTAAAAAAAAAAGGACTGCTTGGTGTTACTTTTAAAACAAATGATTTATAAAATTGAATGCCAACTCCTTTGTGTTCCTTACTTCTGCATATTCAAAGGAATATGCACATTTAGGAACAAGAGACAGCAAGGCTGGTCAGTCTTGTTACTTGTCAGCAGCACAAAAGGGTTTGGGGAGATTGGGGGTGTTCTGGAGTTGCTGACCAAAGTAAGCTTTGCAATTGTAATTATCCATACTTCTGCTATCCCCTATGACTGCAGGTAATTGAGAGTTGGCTATATATGGAAGGTATGAAAACTTCGTGACAGTTTAGATGACAGATGAGATCAATTATTTGGCTGAACGCATGTCACCCACTTGGTACTGACCCACAGGTGTCACCAATATGCTTTCCTCTTTATTTTGGAAGTGGTTCAACGTTTAGTTGTTTCTTGGGACTTTGGATGCTCAGGTCTTAGTGTATCAAGGAGACTGCAGTTCTGGGCAACTTAGCTTAATTGGCTTCAGCTTTGTTGGTTGTCCTGCCTCCTATGGAATGGAAATGCATGAGTGATCCTGTAATGAATACCGCTGTGATGTAGTAGAACGAACATGGGATTTGGAGTCCCAAGACCTGGATTTAGAAAAGTCCATACTGTGCCACTTAAGCTGTGTGACCTTGGGCAAGTCACCTAACCTTTAAAAGCCTGTTTATTTGTAAAAACGGAGTAATAATACCTCACATTTGTCAAAATGAAATTGATTAGGTAATGCGTGAAGGAACTTTACTGTATTAAACTCAAATGTGAGGGGTTATTCTTCCCTTTTTACTTAGTTGTAGCAGTCTAGAGAACAAGTAACAATGTGAGATTTATTGTATGCTGAGGAGGTAATAACTGACTATATATCCCATGTGGTCAGATAATGTAAAGAGTGGCGCATGGTCAATACATGTGAATTGCATTTCCATTGAAGTATTATCACAGACCAGTTGGAAGGGATTTTGGTTGACATTTGTAATTGAGTTTGATATGGTTAACACAGGGACAAAGTTGGTTTGGTCAACTTTGAAGCATGCAAAACTAAACTCGCCTGTCATCTAAACTGGCCCTGTGTGGGGCTAGCTTCTACTATTAAGTGCAGTCTTTGGGGGATAGATGGATATCCTCATTTTGTATAAAGCTACATATGATGCTTTTGCAAAAGGCATTTAAAAAAAAAATACATATTGTTGTGTCTTGAGTGTTAAATTACTTGTTTTAGTTTGGAAATAGTGGTAAAATGCTGGGGCCTTGTAAGATTAGAGCATTTTGGTTGAGGTTGGGGGTAGCATTGGTCCCTGTTTTCCTAAATTTATTGACGGTTTGGTCTTATTTAAAGCTAATTTTAAGTGTATATCCAAGCTAAAATAATATTGACTCTGGTACATTTTTGAATGAAAAAGCACATTATTCTCCCCTGTTAATCTATTTTTGGAATGTGATATTACTAGACTGCCATAAAGAAGAATAACCCCAGGAAGTACCTTCGCAGTGTAGGAGATGGAGAGACTGTGGAGTTTGATGTTGTTGAAGGAGAAAAGGTGAGGATGCTTTTTGTGTAAAGGTTTGACTTCAGTATGGAAATATTTTGGAGATCTCATCCGTTAGGATGGTGGCTCTAATGTGGATGGCTGGGTCAGGTGACCACATGAACACAGGTGCATCAAGCCTAATGTGCTGCAGTTAGAGGGCAATCTCTTCAGAACAGTGAGGAGCTGATGTTTAATCATTTCTATGCACCCCCGGCCACATAGACCCTTTTTTATTTGTTTTGTGTAAATTTTGGTAAGTGTACTTAATTCTGTTGTCACTGTCAATATATGATGGCTTTTGTAGGGTGCGGAGGCAGCAAATGTGACAGGCCCTGGTGGAGTTCCAGTGCAAGGCAGTAAATATGCAGCAGACCGTAACCATTATAGACGCTATCCACGTCGCAGGGGTCCTCCACGCAATTACCAGCAAAATTACCAGAATAGTGAGAGTGGGGAAAAGAACGAGGGATCGGAAAGTGCTCCCGAAGGCCAGGCCCAACAGCGCCGGCCCTACCGCAGGCGACGGTTCCCACCTTACTACATGAGGAGACCCTATGGGCGTCGACCACAGTATTCCAACCCTCCTGTGCAGGGAGAAGTGATGGAAGTAAGTGTTCAGTTTTCACCAAAAAGTAAAAGAAACAGCATGTGATAACTTTACATAAGACTGCATTTTAAGCATTTTCTGGGTGTCTCCCTTATGTTGGAGTAATTAATCTTAATGGGAAGCATTTTTTAAATTTCTAGTAGATTAATTTATAATTATAATTACTAGATGATTGATTTATTTATTTTAAACTCCTGTATGCAGACTTTGGATTTGTCTGATTGGGTTTTTACTCTGTTACTGTTTCAGTCAGCTTGATTGTCTTTTCAGGGTGCTGACAACCAGGGTGCAGGAGAACAAGGTAGACCAGTGAGACAGAATATGTATCGGGGTTATAGACCACGATTCCGCAGGTATGGTTTGTATTAAATTTCTCAAGCATATGTTAGGACTCAGCAGCATCCACCTTCTCCTGCAGTCTTTTGGAGTCATCTTATTTGTTAACACTTAACATTTTCTTTTGTCAGATGCCAAAGAGGTGAACCCGAAGTCAGTTATCTTTGAGAATGTGTTCTTTACTCGCACTGGTTAAAAACAGCTTGTGTAGATGAGGTCTACTTTATATTCAGTTGTGGGTTCCCTCCCCCCCCTGAAATGAGGTTATGGAATTTCAGTTTTTCTGTCCTTGAACAGGTAAGAGAATAGTTCAACCTGTGTTGTATGTTTAAGACCTACTTCATGGGGAGGGAGAAAGGTAAAGGTAAGCATTGCCTTTAAAGCATTAGTAGTATGTGAACTACACCTTAATCACGAATGAAGACTCCACAGTGTTACCTCTGAGATGGCATACTTTTCCATTAATCACTTATCAGTTTAGGTTTTTTGTCACCCGTAAGTTGCAAAATGAAATCACTCCAATAAAGTACATAGTAACTGGAGAAGAGTTCCATGAGCCAGATGTGTTTAGTGTATAAACACATGATATATTTGAGGCAATCAGTGTACCCAGTCTGTCCCAGTGGGTGGATAGAATGGTGTTAACAGCTGTTTCTTTTAAGGGTCTTTTCGTTAAAGCATTGAGTCTCCACATGTGATCCTTAAAACTAATGGGTTGGATAGTTAAGGCAATACAGTAATAATTCTTAACTGATCACTTATGTAACAGCTTTAACTGTACATACCCAAATAAGTTTGAAGAAATTCCTTACTGTAAAATTATTCATAATACAATATAGATTGTATACATTGTGACTCTGTAGGAGAGGTTTCCAGACAGGGACACACACCCACATACACAGACCCATACCCAGGTTTAAAATACTTCAAGGAAGGTGGAGCACTGACGCTTTAGGAACTAGGAACCCAGCTGAGGTTGCACTACATATCAGTATATGTGCATTGAGAGTTTTGCAGTAGCTAGTGTCCATAATTTATTCTTTTCTTATTTCTAGAGATGTGTGTTGTGTCCTGAGTTTTTATTTCATGAAAATGGCCTGGAGTTCTAGCTCTGCTTCATTAAAATCTCCACCAGGAGATTGTGTTAGCCTTGTGCTTGATGTTGGAGAGCAGTGGGTTTTCCCTGTTGAGTGGGGAAGATTATTTTGATGCTGACTGATAAGCTTTGTTGATCCTGAACTGAACTATTATTCAAACTAGTTTTAAACCTAGACAGAGATACCTTGTTAAAACATTGCAAATAATATAACAGTATCGTTTTTTACAGTGTTCATTGTTTTTAGAATTGGTCTAAAGTGGGCTCTCAAGGCAGTCTATACATTACATCCATGGGTACCAATGGCAGAAAGTTTGCCTTTTTGTTACACTATAAAGCTGCTTAAATTTTTTGCCTAGCTTCATTGATGTCTTCTTTAAAAGGTAGCATGTGAGTTTTTGTTGTTGAGTGCTTCAGTTTTGTTGTTTGCCTTTTAAATTAGACATACTGGTCTCATTTGAATGGATAGACAAGTTGGTAGTGTTGATTACAAAGTATAAGGAAGGAGTGGTGTTAAGAAAGTATTTTTGTTTGAGAAATTGGGCATATTCTTAGGCTGGGAAATGGCAGCAGAAGATGGTTTGTAGAAAGCAGCTGCTTAGAATTGCCTGTAGATAGGATAGGATTTTGTCCATAAGTGAGTGGTGGACCCTTTGCTAAGACCTGGGTGTTTTGTGTGTAAGGAGCCAAAGCAAGTGGGCACTGGAGTGCTAGTGGAGTCAGACAGAGAGGTAAGAGGTATGGTGAGTTTTGGACAAAGAATGTGAAGTTATCTCTAGAAGAGAAACAAGGGAAAATCAAATAATAGAGTAATGGTTACAGGGTCCACCCAGCATGCTTGTATTTTGCAGCCATTTTTGAGCAGCAGGCTCAGATTGAGCAGAGTTGAATTAGTCCAGCATTTATTGATCCAAATGTAGATCCTAATTGGTCATAATTAATGGTGGGCTTTATAATTGGGTAGGAAGGGAGAAAAATATTAAGGAAGAATGGGAGATAGAGTAAGTGATAGGAATGCTGGATTATAAATCCTAGTGGAAATAAATAATGGGAGAACAAGAAGGAATTAAACTTAGGAGAACAGGAAAAGGAGTGTTTGGAGAGTAAAGTCCTTAAAATTGGGAGAACCCAGATAGGAAACAGCTGGATAGGAGGTAGAGTTTAAATGCCCAGGTTATTTGGGGTTGTCAGAATAACTAAAACAGGAAAAGCATAGTAAATGGAACATAGCCTAACATAAGATTTGAAAAGCTCAGAGTTTTGGAAAGAAATGGGGAAAATTGACTTAGAAGCTAAAGTGATTGGATAAAGCAGCTGCATGTGAAGGCTTCAGGGGAGAGCTGGCAGTTTTGCCAAAGACTGTCTATGAGGTTCCAAAACTAGGGAAAAGGGTCTCAGGAAAAGGGGAGAGGAATTAGTTGGAGCCCATGGTGACCAGTAGGTATAAAACACACACTTACAGGGGCGCCTGAGTGGCTCAGTTGTTAAGCCTCTGCCTTCAGCTCAGGTCATGATCTCAGGGTCCTGGGATCAAGTCCCTCGTTGGGCTCTCTGCTCCTCTCTCTCTCTCTCTCTCTCTGCCTAGTTGTGATCTCTGTCAAATAAATAAATAAAATCTTCTTTTTAAAAAAAAAAAACCCCGCTACAATCTTGATGTTTCTGGGGTGCTGTGATTATGGATGGAGGAAAGGCCAAGAAAACCGCTTTCTGACATTTATAGTCACCAGCAAAAGCAATTCTAATCTTTTCCTTGGTGTTAGAAATCTTGATACGATACTTTTTTGGTCCTTCTATCTTTAATTTCAGGCTATTAAATATAATATTGCTAGAATGTAAATTTGAACTTTTTTCTAAGTGTACACCTCTGGGTTTTAATATTCACAGTTATGCAACAATTACCACACTTTTTCTAATTACAGACTTTTTCACTCCTTCCCCCCCCACCCCCAGCCAGAAAAATACCCTTGTGTCCATTAACAGTCTCTCATTTCCCTGTACCCCAAGCCCCTGGCTGCTACCAGTCTATGTTTTCATGGATAAGTCAGGGTCCACCACATGGATGTGCTGTTTTGTTGAAGATCTTTATTAGTCAGCTAATGGGCACTTGGGAATGCTTGTATATTTTTGTTACTGGTAATCACGAAATGGATACTTTATGGGTATATAGACCTGTGAGTGTAATTGCTGGGTCATATAGTGAGTGACTCTTAACATTTTGAGGAATTGCCAGGCTGTTTTCCAAAAGCTGCTGTACTGTGATTATATTCCCACCAGCAACATATATGAGGCCTCCAATTTCTCCACATCCTTACTGGCGCTGGTGCCTTTCTGATCTTTTGATTGTGGCCATCTTGGGAGGGTGTTAAGTGGCCTCTTTGTTTTGAATTGCATTTCCTTAATGACTGATGGTTGCTGTATGTTTTGATGTATATAGAGCATCTTTTCTTTTTGATATCCTGCTTTTTTTAGCAAGTGCTCATCTATCTGTAAAGGATTATTAGTAGCACTTGGTTCCAAACCTGGCTATCATGGAGCCCCTTTAAAATGACATCATAGTGTCTGGTGATATACCACTTCCAGTCATTTCATGATGAATTTTGTAATAGGTTATATACTGTAAGTTTGCTAGTCCGTTAAAACCGGTTTTAAATACACATCCTCTAATTTACACTTCAAATCCTTGCACAGACATCCCATCCAGTTTGTAAAATGGGAAGCAAGTTTGTGCTTTTTGGTTTTTTGGTAAACAGGCCAGATGTGATATTTAGTTGACTTGACCCAGTGAGAACACCGGTGGGTGGGTTAAAGAATGAAGGTTTTATCATTGCAACTTTGCACAATGTTCATTCCAGGGGTCCTCCTCGCCAAAGACAACCTAGAGAAGATGGCAACGAGGAAGATAAGGAAAATCAAGGAGATGAGACCCAGGGTCAGCAGCCACCTCAACGTCGGTACCGCCGCAACTTCAATTACCGACGCAGACGCCCAGAAAACCCTAAACCACAAGATGGCAAAGAGACAAAAGCAGCCGATCCACCAGCTGAGAATTCGTCCGCTCCCGAGGCTGAGCAGGGCGGGGCTGAGTAAATGCCGGCTTACCATCTCTACCATCATCCGGGTAAGTAGGCATAGGAGGCCTTCTGGCCTCTGAGCAGTCATGGGTGGTGGTCATTCATGCAAGAGAAAAATCCCGGTTCATCAGGTAAGATGAGCCAGTGTTCTTTAGGATGTCTTTCAGCCATAGTCCTTTTCAAATTACCTAAGTATCCAGTTTGGGTAATGGCAAGTATCAGGGCCATACTTGGCCTATCTAAATCTTGAGTATTAGAGCCTTTATCAACTGTTCTGAATGGAATCTGTGATTCAGTAGTAAGCTGAGTTACGTCTTGCTATATAACTACCCTAAGAAGTATGATGATTATGCTGTGTTTATTTTTAAAAAGAGGTGGGATAGCTTACTAGAATAACCTGCGTGGTGATGAGCAGTATAGTCTCTTTGGGGAAAGTGGCAGGTTTGACATATCAGGTCTAAAGTTAAGGGATTCCTTTACATTCAGTTTTTTACTTGTTTCTGAGAAGCATGTAATTGTCTCTGTTTGGCTCTGGAATTGTCATTTCTAGCCAGTGATACTTTTGTTTTTTTCCCTTCTATTATATTCTGGGTGACAAAAGGTCATGCAGAACTGACAGTAGCCTTTCTTGTCACAGAGCATTGTTCACCCCTGTTGGATCAGTGTCTTGGGATAAAGAAATAGATTTGTGAATGCCTTCCCTACTTAGCTAATGTAATCTGGAGCAATTTCGTGTATACTTAAAGAACATTGTAGTCAATTGTGCAAGATAATCTTAAATTTAATTTTTTGTTTTGTTTTTGTTTTACAGTTTAGTCATCCAACACGAAGAAATGAAGATGAAATTCCAGCAATAAGAAATGAACAAAAGATTGGAGCTGAAGACCTTAAGTGCTTGCTTTTTGCCCATTGACCAGATAAATAGAACTATCTGCATTATCTATGCAGCATGGGGTTTTTATTATTTTTACCTAAAGACGTCTCTTTTTGGTAATGACAAACGTGTTTTTTAAGAAAAAAAAAAAAAGCCTGGTTTTTCTCAATACACCTTTAAAGGTTTTTAAATTGTTTCATATCTGGTCAAGTTGAGATTTTTAAGAACCTCATTTTTAATTTGTAATAAAAGTTTACAACTTGATTTTTTCAAAAAAGTCAACAAACGGCAAGCACCCGTTAATAAAGGTCTTAAATAATTGTCTTTGTGTATATTTTTGTCTTGTCTTAATTTTAGTTTGTTAAGTCCTTAGTTGGCCATAGGACCCTTAGCTTAAACCTAGCTGCAAATAGATGGTACTCACCGGATTAGTCGGAAATTTCCTTAAAATGTGTAATTTTTCAAGTGACATACCTGTTGGCTCGTACTAAACATCAGAAAACATTTACTAGGATGATTTGGCCATTTTCTTTTTTGTAAGTTGTTTTTGCTGAGGGACAGTGGCAAAGGGGAGAGAGCATACATGCTCCAACTGGATTCTGCAAATCACTTATTTCCTTCCTTATGGAAGAGTTACTTCAGCCTGTGGCAGAGCCTGGCTGTACTCTGTAAACAGGCTCACTCCTGTGTGTGGCTGATCCGAGATGGTAACAACAAATGTAATGCCTGTAGGTAAAGAGTATGGAGGTTGGTGAAAATAATTCTGTGGTCTCAACTCCCTTCTAACCTAAACCTGTTCTGATTATTCTTGTACAGTGTCTCGCTAGATGTTCATTTGGGATCATCCTGACCAGTGTTTTGGGTCCAGAGAGAAAAGGTGCTGGGGATTTAGAGTGTCACTTCCAGGAGTCCTGCAGTTATGTGTAAGTCCAGGTGGTGGTGCCCCTTTCCAGAACTTGCTCACATTTCAGAACCAAGGTTGTATTGCCCTGGTACCTTTAATTCTAGGGGACTGTTAAATAAGGTGGGAACATACTATTTAAGTAGGCTAGTGTCTTTCAAACTCCTCCTAAACTTGGAGCCTTTTTTTAAGATGCTCCATGCTGACAAGAGTACAATGGAACAAATTTGGATACTGTTGATGGTATGTAAAGTATACTTTTTTATAATTGCATCCCTAGGATATGTATGTATCATGGAAATGACTAAAACAATATTGGTTAGGGGCACCTGGGTGGCTCAGTGGGTTAAAGACTCTGCCTTCAGCTCAGGTCATAACCCCACAGTCCTGGGATCGAGCCCCACATTGGGCTCTCTGCTTAGCAGGAAGCCTGCTTCCTTCTCTCTCTCTCTCTCTCTCTCTCTCTCTCTCTGCCTGCCTCTCTGCCTGCTTGTGATCTCTGTCTGTCAAATGGATAAATAAAATCTTTAAAACAAAAAAAATACTGGTTAAATATCCAATAACAGGTATTCACCACTTTTCAAAATTCTGCATTATACCTTAGCAATTTTCTTTTAAGGGAATTTAATTTAATTTAAATTATTGTTTTTGCTAACCAAGAAATCTGACAATTTCTTTTATGAAAATAGCATTTGTTGTTGGTTTGGCTGCAGTTTTTAATGTATTTGACAGAGATCACAGGCAGGCAGAGAGAGGAGGAAGCAGGCTCCCCGCTGAGAGGGAGCCCGATGCAGACTCGATTCCAGGACCATGACCTGCGCCGAAGGCAGAGGCTTTAACCCACTGAGCCACCCAGGCACCCCAGCATCTGTGCTCTTTAAATTCAAGTTAACATATAGTATGGTATTGGTTTCAGGAGTAGAATCCAGTGATTCATTACATTCATTACCTGAATGACATTCTAAAAGCCACTCTAAATGGCATTACATAAAATACCCAGTGCTCATCCCAACAAGTTCCCCTATTTTATTTTATTTTATTTTATTATTTTTTTATTTTTTTAATTTATTTGACAGATCACAAGTAGGCAGAGAGGCGGGCAGAGAGAGAGAAGCAGGCTCCCCACTGAGCAGAGAGCCCAATGTGGGGTTTGATCTCAGAATCCTGGTCCTCAGCTGAAGGCAGAGGCTTTAACCCACTGAGCTATCTAGGCACCTGACAAGTTCCCCTCGTTAATGTCTATCACCCATTTAGTCCACCTCCCTTCAGTAATCCTCCATTCTCTATATTTAAGAATCTCTTCATGGTGGTTTGCCTCCCTCTGTTTATCTATTCTTTCCCTTCCCCTACATTCATGTGTTTTGCAGGAAATCGTATATTTGTCTTTTCTCTGATGTCTTTTTTACTTAGTGTAGTACACTATTTCCATCCACGTTGCAAATAGCAAGGTTTCTTTCTTTTTAATGGCCAAGTAATACTCCCAATTTGTGTGTGTGTGTGTGTGTGTGTGTGTGTGTGTGTGTGTGTGTGTGTGTGTGTATACATACCACATCTTTATCCATTCATCTGGACATTTGGGCTTTTTTCTTGAGATTTTATTTATTTGACAGAGATCACAAGTAGGCTGGGTTTTGTGGGGGAGCAGGCTCCTTGCTGAGCAGAGAGCCTAATGCAGGGCTCGATCCCAGGACCCTGAGATCATGACCTGAGCCAAAGGCAGAGGCTTAACCCACTGAGCCACCCAGGTACACCTGGACATTTGGGATCTTTGCATAATTTGTTGATAGTGCTTGTATAAACACTAGGGTGCATGTGCCCCCTCCAAATCAGCATTTTTTAATCCTTTCAGTAAGTAAAAAATACAGAACATCTCATGAATTTGTATGTCATCCTTGGGCAGGGGCCCCGCTGATATTCTCTTACTCCAATTTTAGTAAAATACATCCCAAAGTATTAGCAAAATCTAAGAGATAATTTGTTTTTGAGAACACAGGTTTTTCCATATAAGTTAGTGGTAATTGATTCTTCACTTGACACTATTTAGCTTACAGAGGGTTCCATAGGAATGGAGTGCTTCCAGACAGCAGGAGAGACCTGTAATGTCAAAATGTGATTTTGAAAACCACAGCAAGGAAGAAAGTTTCTTGTGATAACAGTCTTGATGCTAGTGTTGCAAACAAAACTACCTATGTACTTTTTCATGTGTCTTGTGTTGGCCAGCAGTTGATGGATGTCTTCACCATGTATAAGGATTAGGTAGCCTAAGTCTCTTAGCCAACCCAGAGAATGCATTCTCTCTACAGCCAGGGTGCAGATGAGAACCTGGCCTGGCAGTCACATGGTGCAAGCATGAGACCTGGGAGAAGTTAGCACTTGGCCATATGGGAGAGTGGATGCATTGTTTTGCCAAAGCAGCAGCAATGGTTTCCTCATCTGATAACTGCCTTAGTATTTGACACTTAGCTTTGAGCCCGGTGCTCTAGCCTTAACAATTACATACATCTCATCCCTTTGTAAGAATATGTGGCTGCAGCAGAGTAAGTGTAGGAAGAGTGGTAAGAAATGAGGTATCCTAGGTCAGGCCTGTGGTATGCTCTGTTTTAATCAAAATGAGGAATGAGGTGACGATGCTTGTCATGGTTTCTGTTAAAAATATTGTACTTAAAGGGCCTAGGTAGTACATGGAGATGGAAACGTGTGAAGATTGGAAAGGAAACTGTGACAGGCAGCACGGATGATACTGGTAACAAAAAACTTGCTGTCGGTTTAAGAATGGAGAATGTGTTAGTAAATGGCTAAAACTTACTTGTATATAATTTAAAAAGTTTTGCTTCATAGTAGTATCAGGGAAATGTATTTAGAACTATACATGAAACTCTTGATCTCAGGGCTGTGACTTTGAGTCCCAGGCTAGGTGTAGAGATTACTTAATAAAGTTGTTTTTTTGTTTTGTTTTGTTTTTAAGCTTTGAGAGAGAGCATGAGCAGTGGGGAGGGAGAGGGACAAGCAGACTTCCCACAGAGCCTAACATGGGACTTAATCTCAAGACCCTGAGAGCAGACACTTAACCTACTGAGCCACCCAGGTGCCCCATTTAATGGTAAAAATCTTTATGCCATGTTCAAAATCTGAGCAGAAGCAAAACTCTTAATATTCAAAGAAAATGGGGGTTTCCATGTTAATGGATATTGAGGCTTATCAATTTGTCTTCAAATTAAGTTCAATAAAAATTTGAGAAGTTTTGGGTTTTGTTTTTAATGGGTCTTAGAAAAGGGAGGAAAGATGTTAGAAGTTTGATGAAAGAAAAATGTAGGAGCGTCCACCTGGCCCAGTTGGTGGAGTGTGCGACTCGATCTCAGGTTGTGAGTTTGAGCCCCATGTTGAGTATAGAGATTACTTAAGACTCCGAAAGAAGAAAATGTAAAATAGTTATCTTGGAGAATGGGAAAGAAAATATTCCAGGGAAATAGAATTGCCAGGAAGTAGAGAATTTGGCAGCTGAATTCAATAGGAGAAAAGTGCAAAGGTATTAGAAGTGGGAGCAAAATTACAGTTGACAGTAATGTTCCCAGCACCCACTGCCCCTGTCCCTACCTAGGGATGGATCCTGATTAGCCGTAACTAGTAAGAGCATAACATTGTCTGCTGAGTGGAGTTGGTATGTTCCACCTTGACTTGGAGTAGAAGTATTTATTTAAGAGGAAGACATGCTCAACCTTGAGATGTGCAGTGACTGGTAATGGCAAAGTTTTTAGGTGATGGTCCTGTGAGTCAAGGTGGGAGGAGGAAGAAAACATTACTAGAAGTGAAAATGTCAAAAATCAACCAGTGCTGTTCAGTGGATTTCTGTGGGTTTTGAAATTGCTGCAAGTGATGGTAAGCATAAAGTAATGGGCATGAGAAGTTGGTGCTGGTGATTCTGGAGTTAAAAATCTTAAATGCTGCTGGTAAAGGAAACAGTCAACAAAACCAAAAGATGACCGAATGGGAGAAGATAATTTGCAAATGACATCAGATAAAGGACTAGTATCCAAAATCTGTAAAGGACTTAGCAAACTCAGCACCCAAAGAACAAATAATCCAATCAAGAAATGGGCAGAGGACGTGAACAGACATTTCTGCAAAGAAGACATCCAGATGGCCAACAGACACATGAAAGAGAAAGAGTGCTCAACATCACTCAGCCTCAGGGAACTACAAATCAAAACCACAATGAGATACCACCTCACACCAGCCTGAATGGCTAAAATTAACAAGTCAGAAAATGATAGATGTTGGCAAGGATGCAGAGAAAGGGGAACCCTCCTACACTGTTGGTGGGAATGCAAGCTGGTGCAGCCACTCTAGAAAACAGTATGGAGTTCCCTAAAAAAGTTGCAAATAGAGCTACCTTATGACCCAGCAATTGCACTACTGGGTACTTCTCCATCTAAAGATACAAATGTAGTGATCTGAAGGGGCAAATACATCTGAATGTTTATAGCAACAATGTTCACAATAGCCAAACTATGGAAAGAATGTAAATGTCTATCAACAGATGAATGGATAAAGAAGTGTGTGTGTACACGTGTGCACACACACACACACACACACACCAAAAAATGGAATACTATGCAGCTATCAAAAGTGAAATCTTGCCATTTGCAATGGTGTGCATGGAACTAGAGAGTATTATGCTGAGAGAATTAAGTCAGAGAAAGACAATTACATGATCTCTCTGATACGAGGAATTTTAGAGGCAAAGTGGGGGGTAGAGGGTAGAGAAGGAAAAAATGAAATGATGGGATCAGGGAGACAAGCCATAAGAGACTCGTAATCTCACAAAACAAACAGGGCTTCAGGGGTGGGGTAGGGAGAGGGTGGTTGGGTTATGGACATTGGGGAGGATGTGTGCTATGGTGACTGCTGTGAAGTGTGTAAGCCTGATGATTCACAGACCTGTAACCCTGGGGCTAGTAATACGCTATATGTTAGTAAAAAGAAAAAGAAATGCTGCTGGTTAATGGATTTGGTCTAAAAGCATGGGCTTCAAAGAAGGCTGAGCTTTTGAGGTCCTACAAAGGAAGACCATGGTTTAGGAGTGGCAGTGGCAGTGGCGTGACCTAGAGGAATCTTAGCCTGCCACCAGGAACCCTGCTGCTTCAGGTTTAGGGGAAGGAAAAAAGGCCCTGGAAGGGCTCCCAGAGCAGTCTGTCCTGGGGGTAAGTCTGCCTAGAGTTGGAGCAAGAAAGTCAATGCAAATGTTGAAGAAGTGGCCCCAGAGGATGCTGGGGACCGATCCAGATGGCACAGTGGAAGGTTCAGGGAGGAAGCAAACATGGGTCAGATTTGGAGCTGGAGGGAGCTTAACTGCTGCCCAGGGTGGGGGGAACTTGAACATCTGGCAGAGACAGTTCATCCGGAAAGTGTCACACAGGACAGGCTTAGTACTGAGCTGCTGTCAGTGGAAGGGTTATGTTGACTTGTGCCTCTGGAAAGAGCAGTCAAATTAGGAACTCTGGTGCTGAGTGGTGAGTGGTAGAGGGGGCCTTGTTCATGGACCTTCAACCCGGCTGCTGGTTTGTAAAGGCTACAAATAATACAAGTGAGTGGACTGTTCACTCACACCACAGTCACATCTGGAGTGATGGTTTAGCACCTCTCCTAGGGCAGTGAGCTCTCCAGCCCTCCTGTGTTTTCATTCCTCTGGGCCAAGAAGCTGATAGGGGGCCTGGATTATCTTTAAGTAAAATGATTTTCATTTCAGAAATAATACTCTAGAGGGGAAAAATAAAGTTTGACCAGAAAAGTGATCAGTGTGGACATTGTTGCAGAGACCAAGTCAAACCTGTATGAAACCTGTATCCTACATCTGGCAGTGGGAAAGTTCAAATTGGAGAAGTTTTCAGGAAGGGAGCTGATAGATCTAGGTGACTCACTGAGTGTGGGGATGAGAAGGAGGAGAAAGTCCAGCATGACTGCAGAACACCAATGCTGATGGTGCCATCTGCTGTGGTAGAGGATGCACAAAGGGGAGGGGCCTTTGGGGTTCTAAATACATGGTGTTTGAGGGGAGTCTGGGAAGCAGATTTGGAACTAAAGAATGAGCTGTAGGCTGAGGAGAATGCTTGACACTCAGGTGGCTTTTGAAAGCATCCATTTCCTGGATGAAACCCCATCACTCAAGGAGCATCTGTGATGCCTGAGGGTAGAGGCCCAAACTTTGGGAACAAGACCAAGGATGTAAAAGTGATGGCCAGAAAGAGATGTGAGAAGTCAGAAAGGGAGGACATCACAGAATCCTAGAACACAAAATAGCAAATGATTCGTTTGGCATCAGAACCAAGAGGTCCAAGGAGGTGAAGGTGGAAAAGTGTCCACTGGGCTTGGCCAGGAGGCTAGGGAGAGCTGCGGTGGAAACGGAGGGGTGGGCCCCAGGCTGCCGCAGCAGCAGCTAAAGGGCTTACGCCCTCACAGCGTTCCATCCCAGTAACAGGCGGCCCAGCCCTCTAGGGCCCTGCCAAAACCCTCAGTGTCCATCCTGACTTTATCTTTTCTTCCTCACACTCCACATCCAATGAGTCTGCCAATTTTGTTTGTGGTCAGAACCTGACCACTTCTCAGCACCTCCCCCAACATGGGTCTAGGCCTCCGCATCTGGATTATCAGTCTCCCAGATGAACCCCCTGCTACCTTCCTTTGTAACCTCCACCTCTCCGTGGTCAGTTTTCAATATAAGGGCTGGGGTCACTTGAGCAGAAGCCTCCAGAGGCTTCCAGTCTCACTGGGGCAGAAGCCAGCATCCTTCGGGAAGCTTCACTGAGAACCCCCATCTGTCTCCCGTTTGCTCTGCGCTACCCCTGGTTTACTCCAACCTCATAAGCTGCCTTTTGATGGGAAGACAGTTTCCCATGTTAACCAAATGGCTTTCTCTTTCAGTTCTTTCAGGGCTTTAACTAGAAAGGCCTTCCCTGACCACGGTCAAAATAGCAGCCCCTCCTGGTGGCCAGATTTCCCAACCTCCTGTGTCACAAAAATAAATTCTGTATGATTCCACTAATGTGAGGTACTGAGATTAGTCTAACCAGGCACAGAGAAGAGACTGGCAGAAGTGGGGAGTTATAGAGATAAAGAGTTTCAGTTTTGTAAGGAGAGAATTCTGGAGATGACTGACACTGAACGGTTGCATAGCAATATTAATGTACTTAATGTCACGGAACTGTGTGCTTTAAAGTGGTTAAGGTGGTAAATTTTATATGTATTTTATCACATTAAAAAAATTGGGGGGGGGGGCACCTGGGTGGCTCAGTGGGTTAAGCCGCTGCCTTCGGCTCAGGTCATTATCTCGGGGTCCTGGGATCGAGTCCCGCATCGGGCTCTCTGCTCAGCAGGGAGCCTGCCTCCCTCCCTCTCTCTGCCTGCCTCTCTATCTACCTGTGATCTCTCTCTGTCGAATAAATAAATAAAATCTTAAAAAAAAAAAATTGGGGGGACGCCTGGGTGGCTCAGTTGGTTGGGTGTCTGCCTTCAGCTCAGGTCATGATCCTGGTGTCCTTGGATCGAGTCCCACATTGGGCTCCTTGCTCAGTGGGGAGCCTGCTTCTCCCTCTGCCTCTGCCTGCCACTCTGTCTGCCTGTGCTCTCTCTCTCTGACAAATAAATAACACTTAAAAAAAAAAAAATTGGAGGGGGCGCCTGGGTGGCTCTGTGGGTTAGGCCTCTGCCTTCGGCTCAGGTCATGATTTCAGGGTCCTGGGGTCGAACTCTGCGTCGGGCTCTCTGCTTGGCGGGGAGCCTGCTTCCCCCTCTCTCTCTGCCTGCCTCTCTGCCTGTGATCTCTCTCTCTTTCTCTATCAAATAAATACAATCTTTTTTAAAAGTTGGGGGAAAAAATGATGGGAAGGACGTTGAATAAAGATGTAAGAAAGAAAGAGAACATTGAAAATAAAACATTTTAGGGTCTTGCAGTGATTGTCAGTTTTATAGAAGGTGAAGTTAGATGGCCTGTCCAAAGAAGAAAAACTAGTGGAAACAACTGATATTTAAAGGCCATTTCATGAGGCTTTGTCATCTGTATATCGTCTTTTCCATTTTTGTAAAAACGTCAAATAACAAGGTTCATGTGCTCATTAGATAATTTTTGGAAAGCATATTTAAATTAAAAACTTCAGGGCACCTGGGTGGCTCAGTTAGTTAAACATCTGCCTTCAGATTGGGTTGAAATCTCAGGGTCCTGGGATGGAGCCCCGAGTTAGGCTCCCTGCCCAATGGACAGCCTGCTTCTCCCTCTTCCTCTGCTGCTTCCCATGCTTGCGCTTTCTCTCAAATAATAAAAATAAAATCTTTTTCAAAAATTAACTAATGAAAAACTTTCAGGGGCTCCTGTCTGGCTTGTGTCTGGCAAGGTCATGTGACTCTTGATCTTGGGGTTGTGAGTCTGAGCCCCACACTGGGTGTAGAGATTACTCAAATAAAAAAGATAAATATTTGAAAATGTTGAAACTTTTAAAAAATGCGGTGATATAATTTTACACCAATTCTGGTAAATATTTTAACATCTAATAATTCTTTTGTTAATTTGAATTGGTCCTGAGCAGTCACTTATACAGAAGAAGAAATAAAAATGTTCTACTTTAAATCAGAAGGTTTAAACATTCTCTCAAATTATATGATAACCTTTGGAAAGATGACTCTTGATTTCCACTTGGGGGTAATATTGGTCCAACTCTTCTACTGAAAACAGCTAAGAACATTAGACAAAATATTTTCTAGGATCTTTCTTTTTTTTTTTTTTTTTTTTTTTTTTTAAAGATTTTATTTATTTATTTGACAGATAGAGATCACAAGTAGGCTGAGAGGCAGGCAGAGAGAGAGAGAGGAGGAAGCAGGCTCCCTGCTGAGCAGAGAGCCCCATGTGGGGCTCGATCCCAGGACCCTGGGATCATGACCGGAGCTGAAGGCAGAGGCTTTAACCCACTGAGCCACCCCGGTGCCCCTTCTAGGATCTTTCTAAAATTAACAAAACACTGAGGGGTCCCAAGCTGGGTCCAGGAAGAGGAGAATAATGTAGAAAATTGAGTCTGATGCTCAAGGGTTACTTCTTCCCTGGATATGTTTGCAAATCTGGAAGAGGTGAGTAAGTACTTGCCTCTGACACGATGTGCTGAGCGCTGATGTGAAAGTGTTTGTCGACCTGGAAGAAGCAGTTGTACAGGGCTGGAGGGAAAAACTTGTAAAGTCCAGCCCCAGCAATTGTGGGTGCCCTTGTAAACTCTGTTAGGCTTGGGGACCCGGAATGGTTGTGCCGTGGTAACTAACACCCAACCCTCACACAGATTGCAGCCTGACTTGGAGTCACATGGGGAGCCAGAAACCTCAAGTCCTGAACTTAGATAAAGGTGATTGAGAATAGCTAGGGACCCCAGGCACAGGCTAAAGCAAGTAACCCTTGGCCTTACATGATTATGACACATATTTTACAGAAGCCATATCAGACACATATTCAGAGATAACTAGACTTACAAGGAGACAAGGAACCACGAGGAACAAGGTTGAAACAGATAAAAAGGACCCACAGAAACCCCAGATATCAAAGATAATAGACACAGAATGTGAAGCAATTATGTTTGCAGTTACATTTATGCAATTTATACATTTATGCTAATTATCCTGAATTTTCAAGAACTTGAAAATTCTAGGTGTTATGAGCTGAATTGTGTCACTCTCCCACCTGAATTCATATTTTGAACTCCAACCTCCACTCCCTCAGAATGCAACTATTTGTACATAGGGTATTTAAAGAGGTGATTAAGATGACATGAGGTCACTGTAGGAGGTCTTATTCCAATATGACTGGTGTCCTTATAAAAAGAGAAAGTTAGGACATGGACAGACACACAGCTGAGGGACCTCACCACAAGAAGACAGCCTCCTATAAACTCAGAAGAGAAGCCTCAGAATAAAACTAACTCTGCTGACACCCAGATCTTGGACTTGTAGCCTTTAGGGATGTGAGGAAGTAAATTTCTGTTGTTTCAGCAACCCAGTCTGTGGTACTTTGTTGTGGCAGTCCTAGCAAACTAATAGAGAAGGGAACCAGAAACTGTAATGAACCCAGCAGATTTTTTTAAATCAACCTGGTGGGAATCTGAGAACAGAAAAATAGAATACCTCAAAGAAATCAATTGGTGTATTTGGAAGCTGATTAAACACAACTGAAGATAAAATTAGTTAACTGGGAGGTAGAGGAAGGAAACTACTTATTATGAAGTACCAAGAATTTAAAAATTGGAAAACAAAAGAAAAGCTAAGAGACTATTGTAAGAAAATCAAGCAGACTATAATTGGAGGCACAGAAGAAGGAAAAGAGGATTGGAGAGAGAATGTCTGAGACTTAACCCAGAACTGATTAGAAGGAAGAAGACACCAAAAAAAAGAGTCAAGAAGCTGAAAAACTTACATAAAAAATTCACATTTAAACACATCGATAATGGTACCACAATTTTTAGAAGACAAGAGAGGAGTTAGGGGGAAAGGATTACTTTGAAAGGAATGACATTAAAGCTGACATTTGATTTCACAGCAGGAAAAATGGTCATGGGCACCTGGGTATCTCACTCATTAGTGTCTGCCTTTGGCTCAGGTCATGATCCCAGGGTCCTGGGATCGAGTCCCACATCGGGCTCTCTGCTCGGCTTCTCCTGCTTCTCCTGCTGACTTCTCTCCTCTCGTGCTCTCTCTCTCTCTCAAATAAATAAATAAAATCTTATAAAATAAAATACAAGGACACTGTCCTACAAGACTACACGGAAACTATCAAATTCAGGGAATTAACTTTGAAACAGTACTACCCATAGAAACCACAGACTATTGAGTTGTCACCAGATGTCACAAGAACGTCTTTTACAGGTCCAGGATCCAATCCAGGATCACTCGTGTCATTTAGCTCTAATATCTCTTCAGTCTTGTCAGTCTTTTCTTGCCTTTCATAACATGGACAGTTTTGAAGAGTGCAGGCAGTTACTTTGTAGAATAATCTCCATTTGGACTTTTTTGTCTCGTCATAAGTCATTCAGTTTGTACACGTTTAGCAGGAGTGTCACAGAAATGATGCTGTGTTCCTCTCAGTGTATTATGTCAAGGGACACACAATTTTGACTTGCCCCATTGCTGGTGGTGTTAACTCTTGTCACTTGATTAAGATATGTCTGCGGTGTTTCACTACAGTCAAGTTAAATATTTTATACTTACTAGCTAATAAATTATATTAGTTGCCATTTTACTGTAGAACTTTTTTTCTCCCCCATTTATTTAATTATTTGTATCAGTATGAACTAACAGATTCTTATTTTATTCATTGAGTTAGAATCCATGGCTATTTATTTTGATATCAAATTGTCCCAGTAAAGTGAGTAGGAATCTCTTTAATCTGGTTTCTGTATCCTTTAACTGTGTCTCCATTATTCCTTGACCACTTTCTTATTTTCTGGAACATCAAGATGCTCCTGGCTTATTATTTCCCTTTTCAGCCTTCAGATCAGCCATTTCTCCATGGAGCCCTGGTACCTGTTAATGGAGAATGGTATTCAGAAATCAAGGTAGGGTCTCGCCACTGGGTTATCATTGCTTCTAGGCTTTTCTAAGAGGCAGAACTCCTAGATGTATGGACGTGTGTATATCACACACCTATGTATACACATACACAACTAGAGCTATTTCAATATTCATTTAAATATATTAAAAGCCAGGTGTTCATCCACATACATCCAATTCCAATCCAATATCCCAGGATTTATTTGAATCTTCCCTGTTTCATCCTTTTTTTTTTTTTTTAGATTTATTTATTTATTTATTTGACAGACAGAGATCACAAGTAGGCAGAGAGGCAGGCAGAGAGAGAGAAGGAGGAAGCAGGCTCCCCGCTGAGCAGAGAGCCTGATGCGGGGCTCGATCCCAGGACCCTGGGATCATGACCTGAGCCGAAGGCAGAGGCTTTAACCCACTGAGCCACCCAGGCACCCCCCTGTTTCATCTTTGTAAATCTATCCTCTGGCAGTGGAAACTTTATCTTCAATATTTTACTTATTTGTTCAATCCCCTTATATGTAACTCAGCTTCGACCTGGGCAGCCACGGGCCACTCAGTTTTGTGGTCACCGTATGGTCTTTATAGACAAAAGGGAGTGCTTCTCGGGTGTTAATTTGGTGATTTCAGAGCGTTGTATCCGCCTTTTCCTTTGATGCCTGTAAAGAATTCTTCACCCAGTCCCTGACATTTTTAGTTGTTTTGAACAAGAGCATTGTCAAGAAAATGCCTGTAATGTACTCATAAATTGAGCCAAATATTATTTTTCTGTGCCCAGCAGGAGAGATAGTCAGGAAGCACTACTTTGGGCATGATCTTTCTTCATTTCCAGTTTTGCCCGGATCCCATGTAGCCATGGCTTCCTGTAATCTTGCCAACTCTAGACGAAATCATACATTGAACTGCCCTCCTTACATCTGGTATTCAAATGATGGAGGAAGACAATGCACCACGCAGCTCTTCCTGCCCGAGCCTAGATCAGCATTTCCCAAACTCGTGTGTGTACACCAATCAGCCGGAGAGCTCCTTAAAATGTCGAGCCTGTGTTACCCGGTGTGGTGGGGGAGGCTGACAGGCTATGTTTCTACCAAGTTTCCAAGTAGCAGGACTCTCTAGATCACTCATGCCCTCTGTCCCAGACAGTGGTCTGTGAGGGGTGGTTACATGGCACGGCCAGCAAAACTTACAGGCATTTTTAACTTTTTTTTTTTTTTCATTTGCAAATCTACACACAAACGCAGAGAACAGAGGGAACCCCTACATATGGCTGGCATTTACCAAACTTCCCCTGCCCCTGACCATTTTGTTCTTAGAACATTTTATTTATTTTTAAAGATTTTATTTACTTATCTGACAGAGAGATCACAAGTAGGCAAAGAGGCAGACAAAGGGAGAGGGGGATGCAGGCTCCCCGCTGAGCAGAGAGCTCGATGTGGGGCTTGGTTCCAGGACCCTGAGATCATGACCTGAGCCTAAGGCAGAGGCTTAACCCACTGAGCCACCCAGCACCCCTCTTAGAGCATTTTAAAGCAAATCTAGCCTTCTATCATTTCAGTGTGCTCCTCTAACAGGGATTAGAAAAACAAACAAACAAAAAACAAGCAAACCACAGCGTCTTTATCACACAGAATTCATAATACATACAACACAAAAACGCAACTTCTGGACACCATGTACTACTCAGTGCAATCCATATTCTTAGAGGCAGGGACTGGAGGGATCCCCGGTCCCTGCCTCCCCAGCCCCAAGCTCACTCCTCTGAGGAGCACCTCCTGTTGCTGAGCTCCTGTATGCACAGCTACTTCTACGCTACGCTTCTCCTCCCTGGCTGAGAACGCAGGTATTTTCCTTCCCAAACTGTGTTTTATGGCCGGCCAGTTTCATTCTTGGGAGAACTCTGTTAATAAACATCAGCAAAAGCTTGAGGATTGTGCCCTTTGACCCCCTTCCTGGATCCCTGCCCAGTCCTCTAGCCCCGAGGCTGGGACAGTAAGCGGCCGGCCGCAGTCCCGAGGCCTGGGAAGTTGGCCCCGCCTCACGTTGGCAGCCCAGGTGACCTTGATGTAGGTATTTGAAAACGGCTGCTTCAAGAGAGGCCTGGGGGATCAGGCTTCCCAAACTCTTCCAGCCTTGAACTCCTCCAATTTTCCCCTGGACATCTTCCCACGGCCAGCCTCCTGCTATGCTGTTAGTGTGTGGGGCTGTATGTAGGCAGTGATCTCACTCTGCCCCTCTCTGGGCCCTGGTTAGAGGCAGAAAGGGCATCCCTCCACGAAGGACCAGAAGGAAGCTTGTTCCTGCAGCCGTCAGACCCACCCACTGGCACAGAGCTCATCTCTCTTGCAGTCTGTCCCCAAAACCCATGGGGGACAGCCAGCACATTCTATCCCCAAGTGTTCCCACATCCCAAGCCTCTGGTGGACCCTGAACATCCAGAAAATACACATTGTCCTGGCCAACTGCTTTGTGGTCAGATTGCAAGGTTGGCCAAATCCCCAGCTGGGGACAGGAGGGAGGTCCTGGGGGACCAGCAGAGGTCCAGGCTCTGGGCCCCACATCCCCCCCTCCCCACCAGCCTGCTCAGCTGGTGCCTCACCCAGATTCTCAATTTCCCGGTTGCAAATTTGGTGGGGCTCTTCTGGCTCTATGTGACAGAAGTCAACCTCAAAATTGTTTTGGCAAAAAGGTGCCTATGTACTGGGAGAAAGTGGGAACCTCATGGAGCAGCCTGGTCTCAGGAAAGGCAGAGGGTGACGGGCCTCCCCTGCTCTTTCCACGGCTCACCTCTTCAGGAAGTTACCTTCCTCCCTCCCAGACCCCTGCAGAGTGGCAAGAAATGCGGCCCAACAGCCCCCAGCTGCAGGCCTCACAGAGGTGCCCACACATCGTAGTCCTTCAGGAAGGGCCTGAGCTGGGGCGGGGTCGGCCCCAGGCCCTTTCCGTCCTGTGGAGCCTGGGCCCCAGCTCCCCGGGTGATCTGAAAGCTCACCTAGGGGCAAGAACCGCTGCATCACAGCTTCTGTCCCCCACAGAGACTCCTCTGTAGTCCTCACTCAGAGCTCCAGGGGCAGGGCTCCGGGAAACCCATGCGGGGTCCCACCCCCGGAGCCAGCGGCTGGCCCGGCCACAGGACACGGACACCCCTGAGGCGCCCCGTGGCTGCGCAGCAGCTGCCAGGCCAGGGCCGGAGCCCATAATCCCACAGTGGCTCCGCAGCTCGCTCCCCTCCACCCAACCCCGACCTCCCAGGGAGCTTGTGGGACAGTCATCCTATCTGACTGCACCTCCTTCCAGCCATGCTGAGGGGGCAGGGAAGGCCCAGCTGCCTCCTTGGGCTTCAGTGAGCTAGTGAGAGCCGGGGTCCCAAGACAGGTGTTGGAGGAAGCCAGCCAGCCAGAGCCGGCTGAGGAGGGCCTGAGGAAGGTGGGGACAGTTACGGTAGGCTCCTTCCAGATGGGAGACACAGGGCAGTCAGGGGCCAGAGACCCATGGGGCGGGCGAGCATGAGGAGAGGTGCTGATCTAGGTTAATTTTCCTTCCATCTCTCTGAGGATGTCTTCTTCTTCTAGACTAAGGTGGTATCTGTACTTCAAGACCGAAAGCCCCTCCAGTTTGGACCTCAGTCTTCTGCCTAGGGCGGGGCTCTGGCCACAGCCTGAGGCCACCCCTCTCTACTCAAGATCCAGGGAGGGAGGGAGGGAGAGCTCGGCAGACTGGAGAGGAGGCAGGGTGGATGTGGAAGAAGGGGCAGCATTAGGGGGCTTGCAACCTTGTCCGGGACAGTCTTCGTGGCTGGAAGGTCCTAAGGTCCTTCTCCAGGGTCCCCTCACCCCAGCTCTGAGGTAAGAGTCAGGCTAGGGAAGTTTCTGGAACCCTGATTGACCCTGGATGTGGGTGTGACTCACTCTGCAGGTCTGTCTTCCCATCTTGACTCCTGAAGACCCCAGGGACCAGCTCTGACCTCTCCGAGCCAGGACCCACCGTAGTCACACCAGGGACACATCAAATGACACCACACTCGGGGCTGATGTTCACTTCTCTTTCCAAAAAATACCGAACACACGGTCTAGGTGTGGCAGGGGGACAGAGTCAGGTGGGAACCCGGACATTACACACCCAGGGGGCCCTTGGCGGAGGCAGACAACTTAACAACTGGTCTGAAAGTCAAAAGAGAGGAGAGCTGGTTAGTGGGGTGAGCAGTGGGGTGGGGCGGGGGCTGCGGGGTGCAGGCCCAGACGCAGGGACTGACCAGCGCAGTTGGCCCCGGGTGCCCACAGTGGCCCTTCTTGGGGCCCGTTCCTGGCGGGGGGCAGGCTGGCCTAGTCGTGCGGGGTGGCATCCACAAAAAGCCTGAGACCTGAACTCAGGAACGGTGGGGCCAAGCCTCTCTGTACCCCCAAACCTGTTTCCTGGTGTGTGAGGGGGATGTTCATCCCCGCACACTGGCCCCTGCCTGGGCTTGCTGTGAGGAGCCTGTTGGCCTGCTGAGGGGAAAGGCTCTGGCCATCCCAGGGCATGAGACACCATCTTTGTGGCTGTGTCCCCAGGGCCCAGCACAGAGCAGACACCTGTGTCGCCCTGCAGGAAGTAAATAAGCCGCCGGAGGAAAGCGACGGCACCTGGACAGGAAACGGGCTGGTGCCCATGAGCTATGCAGATGGGTCCATGCCCGAACCGGGACACGCGTGTGCACCTGCAGGCTGGGGCCTGCCTCCGGCCTCCCTCTGAGTGTCTGGGTCTAGTCTCAGAGCGCAGGGTGGGTGCTTGTGTGGGGACAAGCTGCTCAGAGTCCTCTCGGGGCGTGCTGTGCCCCTACTGGCCCTGCCTGGGGTGCCGCAGGGGCCGGCAGAGACGGGGCTCAGACGTACTCTCGGGCTGCAGCGGAGGGGCCGGGCCGGTAAGGCTGAGGGCTGCTGCTGGACCTCTCAGGCTCCGGGCACGTGCAGCACAGGAAGGAGCCCCCCAGCATGGCCAGGCCAGCAGACGCCCAGCCCACGAACAGGGCTGAGCCAAACTCGTACCTGCAAGGGGGAGGGGGGACAGCATCAGGGGTGGCTGCGAGCCTGCCCCGTCACAGCGATCCCCACGTGGGGGCAGGGGTCGTGTAGGGGAGGGGGAGCTGAGATTGGGGGCCTCCCAAGCCTCCTCAGTCTCTCCGGAGAAGTTCTGGGGCGTGCCCATCGCTCCTCCCGACCTCCAGCCAGCCCATCACCACCACCCAGGGGGACCCAGGCCCAGGGTGGGTCTGCTCCTGCTGCAGATTTGGGCCCCCCCCCCCCCCCCCCCCCCCCCCCCCCCCCCCCAGCCAGAGGTGGTGGTCCAGGAGGGCTGCAGAATCCCGTGGAGAGGAGCAGGGCAATCCCTGCCATCTTCCTCTCAGTGCCCCTCCAGCCCACAGAACGCCCAGCCCAGGCTTCTCGCTGTCTTCTGGGGGCACACCGGGCCCTTCCCCTGGCACTAGGGCTCCCCTCCTTGTGCTGCAGCGAGCGGGCTCAGCCTCTACTCCTACACGGCTTTGCCACGCCCCCCCCACCCCGGCCTGGTACCCTCCCATCCCCGCCCCCAGCTCCCTGCCTCCATGCTTTGCTGGAGGCGCCCCCTCCTGGAGAGTCCCCTTTCTGCGCCTCCTATGCTCCTCTGACTTCAGGGCCCACTTCAGTGGCCCCCTCTCCAGGGGCTCTCCCTGACCCCTCCGGCTGTGCCTCCTGCTGACGCCTCCTGGGTGGCCTTCAGCTCCTGGCTTCAGCCTGGCTCCCTTGGGAGTGCCTGGAGGGTGGACAGCACCAGATTTCCACTTCCCCAGGACCCAGCACAGGGCCTGCATACCAGGTGTCTTGGGGGAGTGCTGGAGGGGTAGGGAGGGGTGCCAGGGAGGAGTCTGTTTCTGAGTTGAGCTGCCTCTTGGTTGGAGATCTTTGTGGCTACAGCTGCCCACCTCAGGGAGCGATCACCATGCCTGTGGTCTCCTTTTCTTCCCCTGCCACACTTCTGCCTTCTCCAGGCAGCCCTCCTGATTGCAGTAGCTTGGGTGTCTTTTCTCATTCTCCCTCAGGCCCAGGGCCCCAGGTCTGTTGGGATGTCTGGGGTTGAGACCGTCCCAGTCTCTGCTCTGGCATAGCTGAGAGGTGGGGTGGAGCCTGGTGGGTCCAGGCTCTTCACCGAGCCCCCTATTCCGCCCTCCTGCCCTTGGCCTTCCTAGTCCTGGCCATTCTAGCTCCTAAATGTCCCGGAGCCTACTCTGCACTGCTAGCCTTGGGGCCCCAAGCCCTGCTCCAGACCTTTTGCCCTTCCTGGTCATATTCTCGCCCCACCGTGCTGCGTGCCAGAGCCCAGATTGTTGGCTGCCGTCCACCCAGGATGGGGAACCAAATCTTCCTCTAGTTGTAAGGCCCCCCACATCTGCCCTGACCACTTGTCCAATCACCATCTCCCAGCCCAGGACACCTGCCGCCTTGGGTAGGAGTCACAGCAAGGGGTGCACTGAGTGCTGTCCGGGGCCTGGCCTTGTGCTGAGTCCTCCCTGCAACATCTTCCTGAGCCCTTGGGTCCCAGCTCCGTTGGACAGGGACTCGCCCTTCACACAACCAGCATGCACAGAGCTGGGATTTCAATGCGGATCCAGGTTGCTGAGCTCCTGCGGTGTTCCCCACAGGACTCTCACCCCCTCAGAGGATTCAGCCACACCCTGCCTGGCGCCCCACTCCAGAGACCTTCTCACCACCCACCCCGCCCCCATTTCTCCCACCCATGTGTCCTGCTAAACAAAGGCAGCGGAGTGGGAGACGAGCTCCTTTCCTGGTCCAGGCCACACCCCGGCACTCACCTGGCATTGACTGGTGTGCTGGGGTTGAAGAACTCCTGGGTCACTAGGGTAGCATACCACGAGACGGCTGTCAAGGTGCAGAGGCCTAAGGATGGAGGAGGGAGCACTCAGCTCTGCTCTGGCCTCTGGCCGGCCACTCAGAGCGGGGCCACCTGCCATGACTGAGATGGCGGACAGGGAGCCAGGGACACTGACCTGCCAGGAGGAAGAGGACACCCCCAGAGATGGCGATGCGGCCCTTGGCGATGGGGTTGCTGTCTCCAACCCGAGTGCACTTCATGCCGACCACACTGAGGACCATGGCCACAAAGCCCAGAAGCACGGCCACCACCATCAGGGCCCGCGCTGACTGGATGTGACCTGGGCAGAGCAGAGCAGGGGGACTGAGCAGGCACCAGGAGAAGCGTGTGGGTGTGAGCAGCCTGGCAGGGAAAGGGCTGGGGCAGGGGCCAGAAGCGCCTCCCAGGACCACCTGCAGCAGGTGTGAGGGGCCCCTGCGGACAGGCTGTGCGACTGAGCTTCCCCTCTACACCCTCCACCCCTGCCTCCCCGCCACTCACTCCCCCTGCAGGTTCCTTCAGGGGTTGTGTGCCCTGCCAGGGTACTTGGAGGACTTCTCTCCTCTGCTGCTCCCTGGCTGTGAGACTCCCTTTGGGGCCTGGCCTCCCAAGCAATGGGGCCTTGCAGATTCAGCAGGAGGGAGTGAGGGCGTCTAAGGCCCATCTCAGCCCCAAGCTGGCTCTCGGAAAGGGACATTTTCCCCATCAGCCATTCTGGCTCCTGGTCACCTTCCCCTCTGCCCTCTGAGTCACCCACGGCAGCTGGACACCTGTGCGCAGTTCAGTCCTGGGCCGCAGGCCACTCCGGGGAGCTAGGTCCCTGAAGGAGACCAGGTGACCTGCCTGGATGGGTGTCTTGTGATAGCTGCCAGGCTCAGGCCTGCGCCGCCCTGGGCAGAGGGTGGGTGGGTCAGCCCAGAGCCGGGGCTAGAGCTGCAGTGGGGCCTGTTTGCAAGCCAACTTGTCAAGTTCAAATGCACACCCCAGGAGAAGGACCTATGTACCCAAGAACCTGTGGGCATAGGCACGCATGTGTGTGCGTGTGTGTTGCACACCCAAATGGAAGCATGCTTGTTCAGATGGCAAGCCTGGCGTGAAGGTGTGTGTCACAGTGTGTCTGCAGACAGAGCATGGGCGGGGGTGGAGGGGAGCCCGAGTGCCAGGCACTCCGCCACTCATCTATCTCGTCTAACCCTCTGCAGTCCTGTGACGTCTTAGTGCTCCCCTCTACATCTACAGATGAGGACATTAGAACACAGAGAGGCTTGGTGACTCCTTGAAGGTGACAGTGGCAGAGCTGGGATCTGGGCCCAGGGTGGCTGGAGCCTGGAGTACCTGCCCTCCACGGAGCACCAGGCGGGCCGGGGTTTTCAAAAGCACATGGGGGCCGGGGGTGGAGAATGGAGCCCCATACAGGCGGCAGCCTGCGCGCGAGCTTGCTCTGGACCTCCCCTTCCCCGGCACCCCACCTTCCCAACCCAGCTGGAGGGAGGCCTACCTTCCAGGGCGAGCAGGGAGTCATAGAGCTTGCACTGCACCTGCCCGGTGCTCTGGGAGGCGCAGGACATCCAGAGCCCTTCGTAGAGGCCCACGGCCGTGATGATGGCGTCACCCGCGTAGGAGGACTGCTTCCACTGCGGTAGGGCGGTGCTGGCGATGATGCCCACCCAGCCACCCAGGGCCAGGAAGTAGCCCAGGAGCTGGAGGCCTGAGTTGGCCATGGCCCAGGGGAGGGGGCTGGAGGTTCCAGGGCTCAGGGCTGAGCCAGGGTCCCTAGGGGGACAGGGGTCATGGCCAGGTGAAAGGAGCTGCTGGGTGGAGGGCGGGGGAGCAGTGAGTGGCCAGAGGCTGAGAAGGAGAGGTGTTAGTCCAGCAGGAGCAGCGGAGCCAAAGGCAGCGGCTCTGGGCTCTAGAATGCAGGGGGAGGCCCAGGGGCTGGAAAGGCCAGGGGCCCGCCCACAGCAGCTGCCTAAGTCAGGACAGGGTCCCCAGCTGAGCTCCTGCCAGCCCCCTGGGGGCGGGGAGGTGGAGCCGTGGTCCAGGTGGGTGCCCTTGCCCCACCTCCCAGGGATAGAGAGGGGAGGGGTTGGGAGGGGTGACCCTGCTTGCCCTCAGGGCCTTCCTGCTAGGGAACCCCCTTTAGGAACCACGAAAGTTCTAGTTCCTGCCCAAGCGCCAGCCCCAAGATGATGGATTTTGCTACTGCATGGCTGAACTGACCCTTGGGGTTTTCAGTCCTCTGACTGTAGGACAGAAATAGAATTCTACTTTGCAGGGGGTAAGACTAGAGTTAGACATCAGGGAGAACTTTTTGGAGAGGACTCTGAGGCCAGACAGGGATGGATGTTAGGGAGGAGGGGTCCCAGGTTCTGGGGGACCATATGTATCAAAAGCAGGGGAGGCCAGGCCAGGGAATATGCACTTATGGGGTCTGTTTGAGATCTGAGTGGGGCAGAAGAGGGACCCCATCAAGGCTGGGTCAGACCTGGTGGCCAGCCAGCAAGGGTCCTGGCCAGGGAGGTGGGAGATAGCGCTGACCATCTGGCATCAGCCTGAGGGAAGGCAGACTGTTCAACCCCACTAATCCTTTTGCTGGCTGGTTTAGTAGCTCCTGCTGGGGCTAGAGGAACCGGGCCCTGGCCCCCCAGTTCCAGAACAGCCTGACGGGGAGCCAGGAGCTGTGGCCTCTGCACATTCCTGGGGTTCAGGCTGCCCCTCCCAGTGGCTTCCCCCTTCTCTCTCCCATCCCAGCTCAGCCCTCTGGAGCGGGGGAATATTTAACTCTCCTCTAGCTCATTAGCAATCCCCTCACGTTCAGTTTGGCCCCTGGGCTCCAGTGGGCGTGGGTGCAAGGGGAATGTCACAATCCTGCTCTGACTCCCACCAGCCCCAGGCTGCCCCCTCTGTCCCCAGCGGCCCACCTGCCTTTCCCGGACCGCACTGGGGAAAGCAGGGTCTGGCTGCCGACCCCCCAACCTCCCCCATAGTCTTCTTCCCCTGCAGGAGGGGGGCGGGGTGGGGGTGCTCTGCAGGGACTCGTCCCCAGCCTGCTCCCTCACATTCTTCACATGGCTATGCAAACGAGAGGGTGCCAGGCACCGCGCAGACAATGGCTGCCCTGTGCACCCGCCCAGGGCGTGGGCCCCTGGTATGGCCTGCAGCTCCAGCAGCTGGGGGGCAGGAGTGGGCACTGTGTGGCCTGCAGTGCCACACATGGGGCCAACACTGGGTCCCGTCTGTGCTGAGAAGGCCAGAGCCATGTGGACCCACGGACGCACAGACCGGCTTCCCGGGATGGACCAAGGGTCCCCGAATTCAAAGGGGACCTAGAAGAGTGGAGAAGTCAGTCCTGAGTTGGGATCCCTCTTCTACCACAGGCAGTTTGGAGACCGTGGGATTAGGGGAAACAGGACATGGCCAGGGCCCAGAGCAGGACACCTGGGGACACAGTGAGCACAGTTTCTGCGCATGAGCTGTGTGGTCCTCAAGGCAGCCGCTGGCACTGGGCAGGCCAAGAGGTGACCTATGTGGGCCCAGGATGCAGCAGATCAGTGTGCTAGTGCCACACGCTGCTTTCTTAGGAGGACTCTGATGAATGAGGGGGCTGAGAGCCAAAGAAGGGAAGTGAGCCACTTAACGTCACACAGTTGCCCCCAGGAGCGAAGTCTAGGGATGCTGAGGCCGTAGAGATGTCGGGATGCCTGCATGCCCCTCTGTCCAGTGCCTCCCTCCCTTGCTCTGGGGCCCCAGAGCCACTCTGTGGTCCAGAATGAGGCTCACATCTCCTCTGAAGCTCTTCTGGGTAACCCTCCTCTTTGCTATTGGAGGTTTCCAGTCTGTTCTGTGAGAATATCCTCTCCTACCCTGAGGGCCTTCCCTCACCAAGGTTCCAAATCCTTCCAGATCCACAGATCTCAGTCCTGGGGGAAGTTCCCTACCCCCGCCCCCATGGTCCCCTGCAGTCCAGTGACTCCCAGGCATGCGGGGACAGCGGGATGGCTCAGGGTCCTGGCCCAGCCTCTGTTTGAAGTTAACTAGAAGCCGCCCTGGGTGCCACGCTTCCTAACAAGTGGCTTCATGTATGTGACAAGAAGCTTAGCTCTACCTCTGCCCCCAAAAACCTTTGTGACATTGGGCAAGTCCCTTAGCCTCTCTGAGATAAAATAGGGATGTCGGGATGGCACTGGCCCTGTCTGGGTCATGAGGGAGTTACAGGGATCAAATAATGGGCAAAAGTGCTTTTGGAAAACGTCCTGTGCCTGGAGAAATGAGGCTGGCTAATGAAAGCTCTTCCCAAAAGCCTCCCTCCTGAATGAGACCCAGTGCTCTCTCATCCTGGGTGTGAGCGCTGCCTGTGGCTGGAGACCCACGGCCCCCTCCTGCCCGGTGGTGCCTGGCAGAAAGCCAGGCTCTGCTGCTGCGTGTTGATCATTGACTGGTTTGGGGATTCTGTGTTTCTGCCTCCCTTCCAGCGACACACTGAAGCGGTTTCCTTGGCCCCTCCCTCTGCCCATTGGGAGGGTCTGATTCAGATGGTTTTCATCCAGCACGCTCGGCAGGCACCCCCTGAAATGCTGGGGGCTCAGGGGGTCGTGCTGCTCTTACTCCCCTTGCAACTCAGACTCACTCCCCCGTGGAATGGAGGGGACTTGCCTCAGGCCACCAGCGGTGTCCCTGCAGGGCCAAGTGCCCGGAGATTTAATGCTCTGCACCTCCCTCTACTCATAGCATTTGGTGTGGTGTTTGCTTCCTTCCCCGGGACTGCAAGCACCTCCAGACCCCAGCCTCATTTGGGGGATCCCACACGTGTCACCCAGGGTGGGAGTGGGGCAGGGTCTGTGTAACCTGTGTGGCTGCTGGGGTGCTCCCTTCTCCCCAAACAACCCCGGGCACAGGCTGTCTTTGGCACCCCTGCGGAGAGCCCTGCTATCTGCCTGGACCTGTAGCCCACCCCCCTTACACACCCGTATCCCCAGTCCTGTAGGCACTGAGAACTTTTGGCCTTTCATGAGTTAAGCGGAGACAGTGGGCTGGCTCTGTGTGGTTAGCATACATTGAAATAGTAAAGGTCATCTGCCTTGATGTGGAAACTTCTGTTGGACCAGAATCAGGCTGATGGTTTTCTGTTCTGTGGAGTATCTCCCATGTTACTGCGGTGGACACGCACTCCGACCTCACATGACTCCAAGGGCAGAAGTGAGCTTCGCCCAGCTCAGCCCAGGGGCAAAGCTTACACTCTTCCCATCAGTGCATCCTCTCTCCCTATGGTGCGTGCATCACCAAGTAGGACATGACCGCAGGTGACTAGCGGAGGAGTGACTGTGCCTATGGGATCCTGCCCTTGAACGTGCTCACCCGTGCTGCTGTCTCCCAGCTTCAGAACGGCTGCTCCTCCACTTCGCATGTCCCTCCAGCTTGTCCTTCCGTCCCCACGTAGGGCTGAGCTCCCGAGATGAGCCGTCTACCCCTCCATCACCACTTCACTCTCCTCCAGCCACCTTCCGTCCTTGCAGCCCTCCAGAGCATCTCTTGCCAAAGCTCTCACGGATCTCCGTGTCACCAGGTCCCAAGCAGCTCCTCAGTTGTCCTTGGTTCAGGCTCAGCAGCACTGACCTCTTGCTCCCCAGTGCTCCATGAGCTGCTGCCATCAGCCGCCAAGACTCTGGGTCCCTGCTTGCAGCCGGCCCCTGTCCTCCATTGGGCCCCCCAGTCCCCAGCCTCCTTGCCTCCAGCAGACTCGGTCTTCTGCCTCTTCCTGTCCACACAGACCCCAGTCTCCTAGCTCTGAACACCATCCACGGCCAGTGACGACTCCCAGAACGATGGCTCCCCTCCTCTTCCCCCCGAACTCCCGATCCACACATCAGACTGTCCGTGTAGCTGACATTTCTGCTTGGAGGCCTAACGGGCTCCTGGGACTCAAGCACGACACGCGTGACACTGGAGTCCCAGCGTCCATGCCCGGTGCCATCCCCCCACGGCCCCTCTGCCAGAGGACAGGTGACTCCATTCTCCCCACTGCTGAGGCCGGAAGCCTTCCTGATGCTCCTTTCTCTCACACCACCTGACCCATCAGCAACTCCTGTGGGCTCTACCTCAGAAATGGATTCCACCACTGCTCCTGCTGGCACCCTGTTCCACGCTGCCTTCCCCGCCCACTGGGGACTGCAGCCGTCTCTCACCTCTCCTCAGCTGGTCCTTGCCCTAAAGGCCCTTCTCTGAGGCTGTCACTCCTCTGCTCCTGGCACGGGGACACAGAGCCCACGTGCCCACGGTGACCGATGAGGCCCCCGAGACCCCACCCACCCTGGCTGTCCCCCTTCTTGCCCACTCTGTGCCCCATCGGCCTTCCTGCTGCTGGGCCCGCCTCGGGGCTTGGCTTCCTTCTCCACCTCTAAGGCTTACACACACGTGCGAGCATGCACACACACACACACACACACACACACACACACACTTGTGTTACTTGTTTTCCACACTGAAACAGCCCCTGTGGGACGGCAGGGATTTGCTCTGTCTGCTCCCATGCTCCCAGCCCTGGGCCCTGAGCTGGTGCTCTGTCAACCACCACTGGCCAGCTGAACAGAGGAGGGACCGGAGTGCAGCTCCCAAACTCAGCACCATACAGCATCTCGAGCCCAGGAAGGGGAGACGGGCTTGTGGCCAGAGGGGCAGAACCTTCATTTGTGATCTGTCTCCCAGAGATGTGTGTTATCTTGGGGCCCAGGGCCTCCAAGGCTGGACAGCGGAGTGGGACCGACACGGGGGGCGAAATGCCAGAGCACTGCTGACCGGCCGGGGCTTCCAGCGAGGGATTAGTCATAATCCCCGCCCTCCATCCAGAGCATTCCTGTCACCTCCAACCCTGAATCCACCCAGAAGGGGCGCCAAGTGAGCACTGGGGTCCCCGTTCTACAGACAAGTCTGAGGCACCTGGGGTTCCGTGCGGGCCCCAAGGCTGTGCAGGCTGCGGTGAGAGTGGGCCAGCAGGTGGCCATACTCCTACTCTCTGAACCAACTCCTGAGTAAAAAACCACAAATCATTTATTCTTTGGTTGTCTACACAGACACTTAAATACTGTAGTGCTGTCACTCGGCTGCCCGTCCAGGCCCCTAGGAGCGGCTCTGGCCTGCGTCCTGAGCCCTCAGCCGGGTCCAGAGGCGAGAGGGCCGTCCCGCCATGTCCACTCCGGGAGCGGTAGCACCGTGCAGACGGCCGCGAGCAGGGTCCTGCTGGCTGGGCGCCAGACACGCAGCCCCGGGGGGCCAGCCGGTGGAGGGCACAGTTCCTCAAGGTGGGTCCGCTCACCCATCCACAGCGAGCTGGATGCCGTCAGAGCTCATCTTTGTGTCCCACCTCACTGCTGGACAGAGGGGTCTCTGGCTTGGGGGGCCCCTCCTGGGCCTCCTGAGGCTGCTCCTGGGAGAGGTCCATCTCCTCCGGGCTGAAGAGCATCTTCACCAGGTCATCCGCCTGCACCCGGTCCTGCAAGGACAAACCCCTGCCTGTTCAGAGAGGCCTCCGGACCAGGTGCTCAGCTCTGCTCAGGTGCTGCTTCCTGGAGAGCAACAAGTTCTTCCTCCATGGCCTCTGAGCTCCTCTGCTTCCCGGCAGGTCCTCAGACAGCTGAGGTGCTGCCCAACCAGGCGGCCCAGTGCCGGCACCATTCCCCATCTTGGCACCGCACCCCAGAGCCCCATTTACAAGTACAGGAGAAGGGCCAGAGAGGACAAGTATATGGGGCCAGGGGGAGTCTCTGTGGACACCAGGCCCGATGTTCCTCTGGTGTCTAAGCCGCTGGCAGTGAGACGGGGGGAGGGGAAAGCAGAAGCGGGGGCCCTTCGAGAGGCAGATCCCAGTGCCACTGAGGGCTCTCACCCGCTCACTGTGCCGCGCGTCCAATGTGAACCACAGGGCGATGGCACAGCGCTGACCTCTGGTGACAGCCTTCACCCCGTGCGGGTTCTCCGTGCCTGAAGAGAATCCCACGGCCCTCCCGCACTGGGGCTGCACCTCTGCCTGAAGGAGACACAAAGCAGGGGGGACACAGAAGACTGTAAGCTGCCTTCAGAGGAGACACGGGATCATTAGGGTCTGAAGAGAAAAGGCAGCCAGTCAGAGGAGTGAGCGACATAGCTCAGAGCCCCCCGGATTTGAGGAGGCGAGGCCTGGCCACTCTGCCCACAGCGCTGTGAGGGTTTGTCTCCCAGGGACAGGCACGAGGGCACACTCACCGTCACTGTCTTGGCATCTAGTTCAGCGAAGTAGAATGCTCCTCCGTCGAAGTCCCCATTTAGATAAAGAATGGCACTGGGAACGACAGACAAGGTCTTGCCATGGGCCTCCCCCAGTCCCGCTCCCCGACAGTCCACGGCTCCCGTGCCCACGTCTCCAGGCGCTCTCCTCCAGCAGCTGGACAGGGCCTGCCACGGGAAGGGTCTTCCCACCACACCACCCTCACTCCAGAGAATCCACTGTCCTCCTCACACTGCACTGGAATGACTCCCTTTCTGTCCAACCTTCTAGTCGGAGGGCGTGGGGATGGGGACTGGATTCTGGGGACAGCTGGTCCCACACCTGTGTGTGTGTGTTGGGGACAGGGCAAGGCGCAGGGGACTGGGAGCCTCAGAGAAACGGCTGGCACCTGTAGTCCCGGAAGGTGTAGGCGGGAGGCTCCTTGATGCACACGAGGGCCTCGGCATTCAGGATGCAGTTGTCCACGTGGACTGGGTGGCTACTGTCCTTCCTCTCAGCCTGTGCCTCTGGGGCCGAGGTAATGCACGTTAGCGTGGGAACACCTCAGGAGATACCGTAGCTCTCCTATTGGCACAGGGCGGCGGGGGGAGGACAGGGGGGCGGGGTGCTTCCCAAAATGCGCCTGGGTCTGTGGGAATGGCCAGTGAACTACTGGGTCTCTGGCTAAGCCATCAGCCCACAGGTCAGGATGAATCTGCAGGCTTCCCAGGAAGGTTCTGGGTGGGGCAAGCAGGGTTGTGAGGCTCTAAGCGAGGGCGGGTTCTGGTCTGAGCGGCACAACCTCGGCCTTCTGGCTCGAATTTATAAACCAGGAATCCCCAGGGAGGTGAAGCTGAGCGGTCAGGAGGGTGGCCAGAAGCAGGGCCCGGCGAGACTCGCTATGCAGCGGGAGACGAGGTGGGGAGGGCATGAAGGGGAACGGACGGGAGCAAAGGTAAGCAGTTCGCTTCCGCAGGGCTCCGCGGGGGAAGCCACGCAGGAGGAAGGCTGTGGAAGGGCACAGTGTGTACTGCGTGACGCCAGGCAAGCCTCTCATGACATGGAACCATCGCCCCCCCGAGCGGGCCGCGGCACCGTCAGGTCCCGGTAGAGCCCTCCTATCTGTCCCCACCTGTGCGGCCAGGGGCCAGGCCCGTCCTTCCACCTCCTCCATCTCCCTCACCTGCTCCCTCCTCTCTACGCCCACTGCCACTGGCCAGGTCCGGGCCTCTGACCTTGCCCAGCCAGCTCACCGCTGACCAGCTTCCCTCCCTTGGGCTTGAGGTACAACCTCCAAACCTCTCGCCACAAAGCGGCAGAACTAACCTTGGGAACACAGAGGTCTCACGGAGTCCTTCGTGTTTGAGGACCCTTCCTGGCTTCCCACTGCCCGGCCCCCACCTGGAGAGGCTGGGGCAGGTGCAGGGGTGTGTCTGACACATTCCTTTGGGTGTGTCCAGATTTTGAGAGAACTCCAAACCTTCTGGGGACAGTCAAACCCTCTCATTTCTGCCACCTAGTGGTCCATCAGTGCCAGGGGCCCATGAAGGCTTAGGCATGACAGATCCAGCTGTGGGCCACCTGTGACCCCTGGGGCACTGGCCACACCTCACCCTCCTCAGGACAGCTGACAAGGAAGGACCTCGACTCAGCTCTGACTTGTGAAAGTCCATCTCTCACAGGTTTGGTATTGACCATGACTGGTCCAGATACTTGGATGCCCAAGAGCATCACTGAGACCCAGTAGCCTACAGGATGAAAACACACTTCGGAATGTAGCTCTCCACAGCTTAGCTTCTGATGCCCCCAACTTCAACCCCATACCCCCAAAACGGCCACTTTCTTAGTCCCCACCACCAGGCTGCCCAGTGCCTGCCCTTCTTTGTATGTGCTGTTCTCTCTGGCTCGAATGTTCTCTCATCACCTGGACACTCCACCAGTCCTACTTATCCTGCACAATGGTCACCACCTCCTCCAGGAAGTCCTCCTGCACATTCTGTGTTGGTTCCTCAGCTAAGATGAAAAGGACCATATCCTGTGCCTTTCCATGTCCTCAGCACCCGTGCCAGGGATGGACAAAAGGCCCACCTTCGATGGCGGTGCGGCACACCAGGTGGGAGTAGGAGAAGTAGAGGGGGGTGTCCAGGCGGAAGTAGGACTCCATGACGCGCCGCACCTTCTCGGTCACATTGTAGTACAGGTGGGCGCTCTGCAGCGGAACTTTCCCTTCCTGGCCCAGCTGCCGAGGAGACCAGTGGTCAGCCGCCCTGAACGCCCTGGCTGCGGGCCAACAGAACCCGCTGAGGCATCACCCCCCACCCCCCTGCCTCTGCTCCCATGCACAATAGCCCTCCCGTGTTCCACCTGCCCCTCCTCCATGCTTCTCTTTGTGGGCAGAAAGCACTCTGGACATCAGTTTTGTCTCGCCTGCCTCACTTTGATCACACTTGCTTCACCAGCCAGGATGCAAAAGTCAACCTCCCTCAACTTAATTCATCCCCCTCCGTGGCTGCTGGAATGCGGCTAGCAGACACCTTCACCTTTCCGACCCCCGAATGCCCCCCAAAGCCTGAGCCTCACTCTAGAGTGCCGAGAATTGATTCTACCTTAAGGGCTTTGAAGACCGTGACACCATAGAACTTCTCACTGGGCGTGTGTGGGGAGGTCTGACCCCGGTAGCCATCTCCCGAGGTCGCTGCAGCCTGCAAGGTCCAAAACACAGGGGGGCTTAGACGGGGCAGCTGAGGACCCGCAGAGGTGGTCGCCGATGAGAGAGGTGGTTGCCGATGTGCCACGAGGGGCAGGCGAGCTCGGCGCCCAGAGGCACTAGGTGAAGGGGAGGCTGGGCCCTGGGGAGAAGAGGCCTCCCTTACATTGGTCAGTCTCTGCAGCTCCCGGCACTCGTCTGCGGAGATTACACCGTCCATCACCACCCTCTGAGAGCCATTCAGGACTTTGGAGTTCATGGTGAGACTGATGCCTTCGTAGAGCAGAGGGCCACCTGCAAAGCAACGAACGACAAGACTGGGCTGAATCCAGCGACGGCTCTGTCCAGACACTCTCCATTGAATGGGAATAGAAATTCCCGTTGTTTCCAAGTCACCAGAGAAACTTCCTGTTCGGTCACCTCCAAAGGTGGCGTGGCCTATAGGACAGCACCTGGAGCTGACAAGGTGGGAGAGCCACGCCCTAGTCCTAGCTCCCTTCCAGAACAGTTATTGGTTCTTGGGCCTCCGCCAGCTGCTGAGGAAACATCACCAACAAATTCTTTAAAACCTTGAGCTCTAGAATCAGAAAGGAAGGACTCCTGAATCCTCCATCTATTAGCTGTGTGACCGCAGCAAGTTACTTAACCTCCCTGAGCTTTCCTCTCATCTGTAAGACAGCAGCCACCTCCCGAGATGGGTGCTTGTTTGACGTAAAGAGCAACGACAACGCAAGTTAAAAGCTCAGCACAGTACTGGGCACACAGGAAAGGCTCAGAATCTTAGCTGCCATCACACCAGCCGCCAGCAGCCCTCATTTCAAACGAGGACTTCCAGCTGCCCAGCCCACCTCCCCCAGAGAAGAGAAACAACAGTGAAAGCTGCCTGAAAACCAAGGAATGCGGGACACATTCTTTTCAAGCGCTCATCTTATTAAATTAACCATCGTTCATGTAAGTAATGGTGGAATGAAGGCCAACTTTCTCTCCTGTTTCTCATGGTGTCCCTCTGTGCTGGACCTGCTGGAGGAGACTCAGCTCAGCTCCGTCTACTTCCTGAGGCCATGGTGGGCGCCAGGCCCAGCCCGAGAGAGGTGAGGGTCTCACACCTGAAGACGGCACCTCTCCCAGCAAGGACGCAAGCACAGAGAGAGCTGCCATGGACGTTCCAGAGAAAGAGGGAGAGGATCCCCCGGCCCGGGAAATGAAGCAAGGCTTGGTGCGCAGAGGCAATGGGAGGGTACAGGGAGGAAGGACAGGCATGAGCTTGGCCTGGGGACAGATGGGCCCAAAGAGCAGGAGCATCTCAGGGCAGATGAACAGAAGGTAGAAGCAGGTGGTTGGAGGAGCAGGAAGGGCGGGTAGGGGCCGGGCCTCCGGGAAGGGGAAGGGGAAGCACAGATCAAGGAGGGACAGGAGGGCAGACAGCAGGTGCAGTGGTGGAGAGGAGAGGCTTGGGGAGAGAGGTGAGAAAAGCAGTCCCAGTGCAGCTTGGAGTGGGCAGACTGGGGCAGAGATCTCCGATTTGGAGGCTTGGGAGTAGGATGCCTGATGGATGTGGAGAGACGGATGAGGTTTGTGCTAGAACTATAGCGAGCTAAACTAGTGTTGCTGTGACCCAGGAGTCCTACATCTTCACTGGAGGCCAATCTCAGTGCCTTCTCCAGGTGGAAGCCCGGGGAGTCAGGAAGGGCTCCAGGAGAGGCCAAGCCTGCTCCGGGGGCCGGACAGCTAGGACGGGGACGCCTGCCTTGCAGAGGCCGGAGCTCTGTCCTCTCACCTTCCCGCGTCAGCCGGCTCACATCCAGCGACTCCTTGGTCTTCTCCTCCACCAGGGTCTCAATCTCCTTCATCAGGTTTCCAATCTCCTGGGAGATGCGGACGGCCGTTTCCCGCTCGGACCTGCGCGCACAGCTGCTCTGAAGACTGTGTTCTGGGGCTACCCCGGCTCCCTCCCCAGCTTCCCAGCCTGGAGTGCCCCCCACAATCCCCCCGCTTCCAGGGGTGCACATCTGCCTGGGCTCAGGAGGCCTCAGGTGCTCCATCAGGCCGCTCCGGCCACGCAGCCTCTTCAAGGTCCTCACTTTTGTTTCTCCTGCAATCTTTTAGGAATCACCTCTTCTGGGGTCCACGAATCCTAAAAGCAGATCAAGAGGAAAATCAATGCTGTAGGGTGACCTGCTTCATCTTCTGGGTCTCTGTGCAGAGGCCCGGGCCTCCAGGAGAATCCGCCTTATCAGCTGCCTCCTCGCAGGACAGAAAGTGAGTCTCCAAACCAGAGTCACCTCTGGCTGCCCAGAACGCCCCTCCGTCTTCCTCTGCCTCTCGTCCACGGGTTTCACAGATCCCATGTCTGGCTCAAGCCCCCAAACAGAGCTACAAGGCTCGCCCCGGCCCCCCACTCCCGCAGCCGGGCTCACCGGATCCACGAAGGGAATTCCAAAGACATCGTACGCGTAGAAGAGCAGCTCTTTCTCGAGCAGGCTGCGCTGGCGGTACTCCCGGGCACTCTGAGAAAACCAAGCAGAAGGGATGCCCTGGAATTCAGCCCTGTTAACTCTGGGTTGGGGGAGCCCCACATTCTAGGCTGTTGCTCCCATTGTGACCTGAGCTTCCTCTCCCACCACCACTGCTATGTCTGTTCTCCAGTGTGGGACAGCAGCCTCACCTCTGCGCTAAGGGTAGCTCTGGCCTGGCACAGCAACACGTCTGAGGGTGACCTAACCTCCCATCGTGTCCCCCCATGAATCTCCTAGACAGGAGAGCTGAGGCTCTCAGGAGACGTGGAAATAGTCCTCAAAGAAGGAGCGTTCTTTCTTGACTTCCGTAGGGGTTCAGGGTGGAGGCAGGAGACCTAGGGGTTGGGTGACCCATGTGTTATTCACTGATCCTTCTCAGCCACCTCTGACGTTGACACTGTGCTCCTTGTCTTACAGATGGAGACACTGGGGGGCAAGGCGCATAGTTGATGCTACAGGAAAGAAGCAAAGCCCGGGTGCTTTTTCATTAGGCTCCCTGCCTCCCCTGAGACCCTGAACAGACTGGATGGGCCCCTCCCGGAGTTGGGCTAAGTACCTTTTGGGGGCCACAGCTCTCCCTAGGTGCCCTGCTAGTCTCCAAGCAGCAGGAGGAGGAAAGAAAAGGAAAAGAAGACATCATCAGTTGAAATACAAGATGAAGGCAGTAAGGAAAATGTTAGCAAAACCTCAATGAGTCCTACATTATCTAGCATATTTACCCAACAGGGAGATAAAAATTTTCTCCTAAGGCGTGTAAGTGATTCACCGAGTGCTAGACACCACGCTTGGGGTGTTCTCTCGTTAAACCCTCTCCCACAGCCCTGAGGCAGCTGCGAAGCAAATCCCATGCCCACGTTTATTTGCTCGGCACTGATTCATGGAGTAGGAGCTACGAGCTGGGAACTGCGCCAACCCCGAGACAATGCGGGACCCGGGGAGGGATCCGGGTCGCTACTCTCAGCCACAGGCCACCGTGCAAGCTAGCCCAACTCCTGGAGCCTGGATGTTCTCATCTCTAAAATGGGAGAATAGCGTCCCCTACCACGGCCCCCAGGGGGAGAAAACAAGATAATGGGGGTTGAACCACACAACCTGTAGACCGGGACAGGGCTCAACAAATACTAGTTACTTTCTTTCGCGAAGGACGGTTCCAGTTAAAAGGGGTTTATTTTCCCTCTCTGCCCCAATTCACTACTATGACCATAAAGTGAGGGGTAGCGAGGGAGGCTCTTAACTCAGCAAGCCAGAGAGACATGGAGAAGTGCCTTCTCAAAGGCAGACTGTCCCCATCTAGTGGCCAAAGAGGACAACTACAAGGTAATGTCCTCACAGGCGAGGAGAGGGCTGGATCATTTCTAGTGGAGACTCTGGGTTCCAGAGCTGGGAAGGTGGAACCTGGGTCTTTCCCTTCGGGGCAGGTTGTGATGAGAATCAATGAAATAAAATAGAAGCTATGGAGGAATTTTGCAGACGAGATGCCCCACACATGTGAAAGGTGGCTATCCTCAATAGCAAACTCAGAAAACAAGCACACCGGGAAGCGGACTACTGCCCCATCCGCTACTTCCTTCTCTCGGTGAACAGAGGAGAGCTTAGCCCCCCGGGCTGGAGTACAGGCAGCGCAGACCTGTGATGAAAGCATCCTGTGCCCCCTGTGCGGTCCCAAGCTGGGTGGGCAACACCATGTCTGCGTCTCCCAAGCAGGAGACTCGTGTGTCATTAGACATGAGGAGGGAGGTGTGAACCCCCCACCATTCTGCCAAGGCCATCTCCTACCCCACCTAGTCAGTTCCCCCCTCCAGCCAGTGTCCCCACCTCCGCCACCCAGCAGCTAACCTCAGCACCGCCACAGCAGCCCTGCATCGGTCTCCCCGCGTCTAGCGCCTTCCCATTCTGAGCCTTACACAGCTGGCTCAGCCACTGCTTAAAACCCTTTGAGTGCCCACCACTGCCTGCCTTATGGGACAGAGACCAAAGTCCTTGCAGGGCACTCAAGACCCTTCCAAATCTGACCCTCATGGGTCTCATCTCCTGTAACTCCTCATATCAGCTTGCAGGTATACGGGGCAATTTCCCAGGCTGTCTGCACATGCTGTCCTCCATCTCAGAGGCCCTCCATTGCCTCATTCACCACATGAAGGCTTTTAAAACCAAACGCCAACAGCACTTCCCCTTGCAAAGCCTCCCATGGCCTGCCAGTCAGTCGATTTCTTCCTTCCTCCACTCCAGCTGGCCTCCATGGCCACTCTTGGATTCACTACAGTACTCTCCAAGGTCTGGATCACGCCCCCTTCTGTATCATTAGTCCCTGAGGTGCGCTTTAGATGGCACTCAAAAAGACACGAAGGTCATGCCCGTATAGCTAAAAGAGATCCACAAAGTATCGACAGACATAAATAGAAACAGTTTGGTCTCCCTCCTAACCCTGACTTGTAGGCCCCAGCCTCAGGGGTAAGATGAGGCACAGTTTCTTAGCAATCTGTCCACAGAGTTGACGACGCAAAAGGTACATATGTATTTTAAAAAAACAGGAGTAGGACAGAATAGAATTATAGTTCTAGATCTTTTTTTTCTTTACCTAGGGTAGTAACACAGAGACCATCTCACATGGGTGCGTAGTAATCGACTCACGCGATTGTCTTGTACACCACGGAATGGATCTACTGCGATTCATTTCGCTGGTTTCCAAATGGGTGGCATTTAGCTTGCTTTGGTTGGTTGCTGTCAGGAGAAAGGTTCTGACACGTGTCCCAGGACACCTGCCTTCCCATCCTTGTGTGACACTGCTTACCACGGCGGCTAGCCGGAGGCAGAACGGGCGGCTATGGTGCCTGGGTGGCTCAGTGGGTTAAGCCTCTGCCTTTGGCTCAGGTCATGATCTCAGGGTCCTGGGATTGAGTTCTGCATTAGGCTCTCTGCTCAACAGGGAGCCTGCTTCTCCCACCCCCCGCCATCTCTGCCTGCCTCTCTGCCTACTTGTGATCCCTATCAAATAAATTAAAAAAAAAAAAAAAAAAAAAAGAACGGTCCATCTCACAGTCCCACCAGCAGTGTGGGAGTGTGTCTGCTCCTGCACCCATATTTGTCCCAAATACTTGTCGCATAAACGAATGGGCTGCCTCTAATTATCTCCAGTTACCATATTTTTCCTCCGTCAAAATGAAAACCGTGTCTAAAGCTACATTTTTACACAGAATGTGGGTAGGGTGTGAGAGCGGCTGACGGACCCGGGTGACTGAGGCTCACCTTCCTCTCATTCATAGTCTCCTGTTCTGATGCCAGGGATCACTGCGGCCACGATAGGCCACCCCCCATTCCAGGAGGTGGTTGAGATCAGAGGCAAGGAAACCTGTCGCTGGCTACTTCTGTACCATCAGCAAGATGTCCGGACTGCTGCCTGTCCATACAACTCTCAGGACACACTTGGACCATGCCTGCTGGCTTACAAAGTGCATTTCTACTCAGTATGTCATTTAACCCTGATGCTCATCTTGTGTTGAAGAAAGAGTAAGAACCATATTCCCATTCTACAGAGGGAGAAACTGAGACTCAGAGGCATAGTACAGGGTAGCTGAGATCCCCAGCAACCACATGTGGAAGATCACACAACCTCGTATGCATAGGTGCCATGGTTTGAGCCCACACCCGTGACTTCAAATCCAACTCACTGTTCTAGGTTCAAGAAGGAGAGGGTCTAGTGTCTGCATAAGACGTACATACAAATATCGTGGTTCGTAGCATCACATTTCAGTAAGTTGAAAAACAGAACTTTTAATGTTTTTAATTACAAAAAATAATTTGTAAGGGCGCCTGGGTGGCTCAGTGGGTTAAGCCTCTGCCTTCGGCTCAGGTCATGATCTCAGGATCCTGGGATTGAGCCCCGCATAGCTCTCTGCTCAGCAGGGAGCCTGCTTCACCCCCCACTCCGCCTGCCTCTATGCCTAGTTGTGATCTCTCTCTCTGTCAAAAAAGTAACTAAAATCTTTAAAAAAAAGATTTGTAATTCCGCTGAAGGGAATTTAGAAAATATAAATGAGCAAAATACAAAAATTACCCATATTCCACCACCTAGAAATAACCACTGTTAACACGTGAGTGCATTGCACTTCGTCACTGGGTCTGCTTGAGAACTGAACTGGGAGTGATGCTGAGGGAAGGAGAGCTCAGAGGAGGGACAGGGAGGAAACAGGCGCAAGGAAACAGGTGAGTGAAAAAGAATTTAGCTGGAAGTAAAAAATGATAGCTCTTGGCCAAATGGTATCAAATCTCAAAGCAGAGGTGCTGCACAAGGGGGGAAAGGAGTGCTGGCACCGCAGTTCTGTTTCTCCTTGAAGACTTAAGACAGCAGACTTCTGGACCCCAGTGGTGGGAGGAAGGCTGCTCCCCGGTTCCTAAGTGACAAGTGTGTCAGTGCACTTCGGCCTGGCCCCGCCCCCTGCCTAAGCACTGCCAACCCATCCCCCCACCTCCCTCTGTCTGGTCTGGGCTCAGCTGGCAGCTGCCCTAGCACTAGTCTCTCACCTCACGGGGGCCAATGGATCTGGCTGCTTCTTCTCCAAGCATGGCTGTATAGTAGGCCAGATTCTGGTTCATCACCTCGTCATTGGGGAAGAAGAGGAGATAGGTCTTGGCACATTCAATAGCCTGCGTATAATTTCCAACTGCAAAGCCAAAAAGACATGGCTGAGAAGAGAGCGTCCAATCCTGGGTGCCAGGAACCACTGTCTCGAGTCTCAGCACAGCCCAAGACAGTGATGACATGGGTGTCATTGTGGTCCTGTTACCTACCATAGCTGCCTGATCTGAGGGAGAAGTTCTAGAAGAGTGAGAAGGATAGGAATTACATGAACACAGAAGGCAGAACTGATGTAAGGAACGCAGGGTCCTCTGGCCTGCCTACTACTGGACGCCCATATCTTTACAATTTCACAATTTACAATTAAACACTGGCCTCCTAGTAGACCCATTTCAGGAAGGGCCCCATCTCCCTACCTTGTTTTCCCCACAGACTTTCAGGAGATGGGGACACTACAACAGCAAGTGGCCTCTTCCACCGAGCGAGCAAAGCTCACTCGCATGCGTTGTCTCAACTCAACAATAAACACCTCACACTCTTGAATATGCAGTGATGCTTAGTGCACAGTCAGAACTCGGTAAGCTCCTGCTGACTTGTTGCTGGTTTGGGTTCTGGCAGCACCCCCACCCAGAGCATCAGCGCTATCCTGGGACGAAGGGCTGGAAAACGTCCCAGGAGCTGGTTTCAACAGTAGTACACCCTTGCCTTTGGTCTAACTGAACTCAGATGAAGAGTCAGATTATCAGTGTTCTAGAAGGGACGGGAGAGAGGTCCTAGGTCTCCGTCTCCCAGCTCTCTGGGTGGCTGGCATCGGCTGCTGGGGCCAGTGGCTTGTCACAAAGCAGGCAGGGGTTACCTGGCACCATGCCTCCCAGAGTTCCAGGTCACAGTGAGAAGCCAAACACGCTGATATGCACAGCACCCATCAGCCCTGCCTCCCTTACTTTTGGCCTCCTGCTGGGAAGCGGCAGAGAAGGAAGAAAGTAGGCCTTACTGTTATAGTAGGCGAATTGCAGATAATTATAATGTGATGGAAGGAAGTCTTCAAAGGGCTTCTCTCGGCTTGGGTGGGAAGCCAGCTCCGTGACGCAGTTCTGCTTACAGCTAAGGACCTGGATGTAATGATCTGAAAGGAAGCAAAGACAGGGAATAACCATCAGGTCGATCTTCAGCATGCAAATTCTGGGGGAGGGGAGCAAATTCAAGTGCAAGGAATTTTCAGTCGGATTCCCAGATGTACTAAATTTAGGTTTGAGGTGGTACTGTCTGCATGTGGCCCCGGGAGCCCAGGCTAGCAGTGGAGGGCAGGTGTAGACAGGTGTGGGGGGGTGCAGGGGTGCAGGGGCCAGGAGCGGGACAGGCACGCGGGGCTGGCTCGCAGACATGCACCTGCTATGGCCTGGAAGAGGTCTGCGTTGTACTCCAGGTAGTTGTAGCCGTCATAGTCGTAGGGCCCCTCGCACAGGGCCCGGCACTCCGCGTCGGCCACCAAGTACTCTCGCAGCGCTGCCTCCAGATGGGCCACGGCTTCATGCGGCTGCTCCTCCGAGTAGAGCCGCACTCCCAGCCGGAACTCGTGCTACTGGGAGGAAGGTGGACTCAACTGCCCGCCCGCATACAACCTGGGCCCTCGCTTCCCCACACCCTGACAGCCTGCATTTGCGTCCTCATGGCCTGTCTCTCTGTCTCCGGTGAGGGTTAGGGATGGAAAAGGGTGGCCACTGCCTAGTGAAGGCCTTCTGTAAGTGGTCTCCACAGGTTTCTCTGGAAACTCAAAAGCATTAAACTCAATCTAGATAAAAGATACACGGGAGTCCATTATAATTTTCTTGCACTTCTGTAGGGATAAGAGTGTTCAAAATAAAAGTTTAATTAAAAAGAACTCTTAGAGGGGCGCCTGGGTGGCTCAGTGGGTTGGGCCTCTGCCTTTGGATCGGGTCATGATCCCAGTGTCCTGGGATCGAGCCCCACAGGGGGCTCTCTGCTCAGCGGGGAGCCTGCTTCCTTCCTCCTTTCTCTCTCTGCCTGCCTCTCTGACTACTTGTGATCTGCCTGTCAAATAAGTAATAAAAATCTTAAAAAAAAAAAAAAACCTCTTAGATGCTAGAATGAGGTCTGTGCTGATGGGAGCAATCCTTCCAGCATAAGGGGGAATTAGGACTGCCACTGATTACAGGATGGGTTTTGCTATCTGTAGGACACAGCCTCCATCCTTGTGAACATAACCATTTCTGTTTGTCACAGAATCACTTAAAAATGCTGTGTGTGATTGTGTGATGTACTAGATGTACACAATCCACTTTTTAAAAAAAGATTTTATTTATTTGACAGATAGAGACCTCAAGTAGGCAGAGAGGCAGGCAGAGAGAGAGAGAGAGAGAGAAGCAGGCTCCCCTGCTGAGCAGAGAGCCTGACTCGGGGCTTGATCACAGGACCCTGAGATCATGACCCGAGCCGAGGGCAGAGGCTTCAACCCACTGAGCCACCCACGCACCCCGACTTTTTTTTCTTTTTTTTAAATAGTCTCCACAGCCAGCATGGAGCCCAACAGGGGCCTGAACTCAGGACTCTGAGATCAAGACCAGAGTTGAGATCAAGAGTCTGGTGCTTAATGGACTAAACCACCCAGGTGTCCCTATACAATTTACTTTTAAAAGTCATTTTGAGGGACACTTGGGTGGCTCAGCTGATTAAGCGGCTGCCTTCAGCTCAGGTCATGGTCCCAGAGTCCTGGGATCGAGACCCGCGTAGGGATCCCTGCTCATCAGGGAGTCTGCCTCTCCCTCTTCCTTTGCCTGCTGCTTCCTCTACTTTGTGCTCTCTGTCAAATAAATAAATAAAAATCTTAAAGAAAAGTCATTTAGATATTATTTGTTTCTGATATCTCTACTTCTAAACTATTAAAACTTATGAGAACAAAAGCTCCTTATAAAATGCCATATCATCACAGACAAAAATCTCTCTTGGAACACAGACTTCTGCTAAACAGAGTAAGAACACTGAGGAATGCTGCACCACTTATAGTAGTGAAAGCAAAAACCTTAACAGTACATTAATACAATTATGCATAAAAGGGACTATCATGCAGCCATTAAAAATTGTATATTCGGGGCACCTGGGTGGCTCAGTTGTTAAGCATCCGCTTCAGGTCAGGTCATGATCCCAGCGTCCTGGGATCCAGCCCCACATTGGGCTCCCTGCTCTGCGGGAAGCCTGCTTCTCCCTCTCCCACTCCCTCTGCTTGTGTTCCCTCTCTCACTGTCTCTCTCTGTGAAATCAATAAAATCTTTTAAAAATTGTATTTTCAAAGAAAATCTGAAGATATGAGAGAAGACTCATGATATAGTGTTAGTTCAGAGGATGATGAAAAATACATACACAATATGACACCATGTTAGTGTCAATGTAACACCAAAATTAAGATCTAGAAGAGTTTTTAAAATAGGCCAAAATAGGGATACCTGTGTGGCTCAGTTGGTTAAGCATCTACCTTCAGCTCAGGTCATGATCCCAGGGTCCTAGGATTGAGTTCTGTATTGGGCTCTTTGCTCAGTAGGGAGCCTGCTTCTCCCTCTGTCTACCCTTCTTCCTCTCTCTCTCTCTCTCTCTCTGACAAATAAATAAATAAAATCTTTTTTAAAAGGCCAAAATATGAATTACTGGTTTTCTTAAGGCAGCAGTATTATAATCACTTTCTGTTTTATACTTATCTGCATTTTTCTATAGTGTTGTACAATGAATGTCTACTACTTCTATAATCAGAAAACAAGCCTAGGGCGCCTGGGTGGCTCAGTGGGTTGGGCCTCTGCCTTCGGCTCAGATCATGATCTCAGGGTCCTAGAATCGAGTCCCGTGTTGGGCTCCCTGCTCAGCCGGGAGCCTGCTTCCCCATATCTCTCTGCCTGCCTCTCTGCCTACTTGTGATCTCTCTCTGTGTGTCAAATAAATAGAATCTTAAAGAAAAAGAAAACAAGCCTAGGAAATATCAATTGAATAAAAAGAGAATGGGGGAACAAAGTTTTTTTCACCATATGGGGTTTGGACTCAAGATCCTTGAAGTCGGCTTCCTTCACTCCAGACATGGTTTGGTAATAGTCTAGGTTCTGCCTCATCTCCATGTGTTCAGGATTGCCCACGAAGAAGGTGTGTGCTGCTGCTACGGCTTTCTCCAACTTGTTGATCTAAGAATAAGACACAAGACCATAAGCCTCACTTCCAAACCCTGAAGGTTTGTGTCCAAATGCGCAGTCCACAGTAAACAGGAAATCCTAGCCTTCCTGAGCCTTCCACTCCCTAGTTTGCTCCAGACCTTGCCAGCCCCAGAAAACACACCTATTGAAGGAACTCCATACCAGAAATCAGGAGCACAGGGCCCTGAGCAGAATTTCAGCCATTTCCCAAATCAAGCTTAGCAATTCCCCAAATCATAGGAGGTAAACTTTCAACAGTGTAAACATTCTATTTTTAAAAAAAGGTCATATTCTTGGGGGGAATGCTATGGAAGACTGACTGCCCAAATAAATATTCTCAAGATTCAGAAGTGGCAACTGAGCCACTGAAAAAAGTCTTGAAGGCTTTAAGAATTTAGAAATAGGGAGGAAAGAGCAGTTAATGGTTAGACTGTGCCTAAGGATTTCCCTAGAAGATACTTTTTTTTTTTTTTGCATAAAATATGATCAAATGTTTTTGACACATTCAAGGAAAAGATGGATGGGTGATGGAAAAATCCTAAGGTTTTATACAAAATCAGGATATGGCATCTTCTGACTTAAAGCTCAGGGGCTCATGAGGTTAAAACAAGTGGTTATATTTGCAATGGCGTGGATGGAACCAGAGGGTATTATGCTAAGCAAAATAAGTCAATCAGAGAAAGACAATTATCATATGATCTCGCCAATATGAGGAATTGGAGAAATAAGACAGAGGATCCCAGGGGAAGGGAGGGAAAAATGAAACAAGATGAAACCAGAGAGGGAGACAAATCATAAGAGACTCTTAATCTCAGGAAACATAGAGGGCTGCTGGAGGAGAGGGGGCTGGGAGAGATGGGGTGGCTGGGTGATGACCACTGGGGAGGGTATGTGCTACGGTGAGTGCTATGAATTGTGTAAGACTGATGACTGACAGACCTGGAACCCTGTACCCCTGGAACAAATAATACATTATATGTTAATTAAAAAGGAAAAAAACCCCACAAGTGGTTATGAAATCTGAGGAGAAAAAAGCATCCCACACACCACAATGACCTCAGCAATGGACTCCAGCCTATCAGTGTTACACGGGTTCTTTAGGTAGAAGCCAAAATAAATCACTGATGATCTAATGATTAACACGGGCTTAAGTGTCAGACAGACCTGTGACAAAGCTAGGTTTAATTAGTCACTTGCTGGGGCTTTAGATACTTAAAGCTTACTCTCTAAACTGAGTCCCTAATCTGCCATCTGGAGCTAAAGCACTCACTGTCTCACAAGCTTGTTGGTAATGTTAAAACGATGCATTAGACATGCAGCTTCTGACACCTGGTCCTGGGCGCCTACAAGTGCACAAAGAATCTTCGCTGGTATTACTAATACGCTAAGAATTTTTTCCTTTTCCTTTTTCCATCAGTACTAGTAAATGCATGCTAAACAAGGAGTCAGCCCTGGCTTTGACCCTAGAATAGGTAGGTGACCCCACATCAATAATCCCCATCTCTGTCCCTGTTTTGTTAACTGTACAATTAGAAATCCTCACAAGTCTGTCCCTTTCATGGATTTATTCTCCTGCCCTTATCTTTGTGCATTGTTCATGCATTTCCCTGGTGTCTCTCACCTTCTCTCTGCACCCCAGTCCTTCTTTAGTCCCTAAGCACCGAGGCACCAAATTTCCTTCTCTCAAACGGACAACCAGCTCATCTCTTAATGGTTAGCCCTGCCACCACTTTCTCCTTCTCCCAAGGCTTATTGCACATTCCAGAACTCGCATTCTAAAAGCTGAGTCTGACGCAGGCTCCTGAAGCCTGCAGAACTCTCTTAGCAGTCTGGCCTCACTTTACCTGGAATGGCCATCCTTCCTCTCCTCTAGTGATATTTGGGATCGACTTCAATTGTCACCTCTTCTTTTAGTCTCCCTTGTTTCTCTGAGACGAAGCTAGATTCTCCCTCCTTTGCGCTCCCACAGCCTATGTACACACACTTTTAATAGCCTTTTCTGCAGTGATTCTTACTAGGGAAGTGATATAAGACAAAACAATATAAAGTCAAGTGTTTCAATGACCTGTACCAGAATTGGAAAGTAGCAGGTATTCAGGAAACGTTAGTCAAAGAATCTGAGAGCGTGCTGTTAAGTGACAAGACCAAAGATGTGACCCACGTGTTTTGGTCTCAAATACGGTACTTTTCCCAGTAACAAGGAGGAATGTATGCAAACTGTGTAAGCAAAATGCTTGTGCAGAGGCGGAAGTGTGTGGTCCCCACGGTTCCTTAAGTCTCTCTTTAGATGGAACTGAAGGTCTGTTAAACTATGGATGTAACAATATGCAACATAGCTCCTTCTTCCTACCCCCTCCCCCAGTAAAATGGGGCTAATAATAGCACTTACCTTACAGGACATTGACAGGATCTGGGCAAATAAATCAATAAACACAAAGTACTAAAAACAGTGCCTGTTAGTATGTGCTGGTTATCATCACCATCACCGTCATCATCATCACCATGCATGCCAGGGGCACTCCAAATCTATGCAGGCACTTGGACTTAAGCCACTCTGGAATTCCTAAAAATACTCATTTTCTTTGAAAACCTGGCAATAGCTGGAGGGTCCCGCTACAGGGAGTGGCTAGACAGCCCCTACTGGCGACGTGGCAACCTCACGTCCTGAAAGAGCTGCTGGACTCGGGCAGCAGGAAAAGCATCACTGAACAGTCAACCGGAAGGAAGATATTGTAGAAAGATCCTAGCTTCTCACTCGGGCACTTACAATGAAATCTGGATGAGAGACCCAAGCTGCCGCTTTAGTTACCTCTAGGAGGCCTCCCGGGAACACAAGGACAAGTTTTCCTAGGTCCATGCCTTAACCCCAAGCTGGACCTTTGGGGTTATCATCTGCCTATGCGAACCGGGCGAAGCAGGTTTCCCAGCAGGGTCCCTGTTTTCCCCGGGTCCGAGGAGAGGTCTCCGGCCAGGAGGCTACCTTCCCTCTCCGCGGGCACTTCCCCGGCCCCCCAAGTTCGCCCGGGTCATCTGCAACCGCGCCCAGAAGGATCCCCGCCGCCCAGGCCCCCGCAGGTCTGCACCTTGAAGTAGGCGACCTGCAGGTAGTTGTAGGGGCTCCGCTTGCGGAACTCCAGCTCCAGCTCCTCGCTGAGCGAGTGGGAGGCCGGCGGCCCGAGGCAGCGGCGCAGGCAGGCGGCGCGGCGCAGCAGGCCCCCAAAGAACCGCAGGTCCTGCAGGGCGTTGGCTCCCGAAGACTGCGCCGGGCTCGGGGACAAGCCGGGGTCCAGCTCCCACGGGAGGTCGGCGGCACATCGGGTGCGGCAGCGCAGGCGGAGGGCGCGCAGGGCCGCCCGCGAGCGCAGCGCCCGCTCCATGCTCAGTACCACTCCCGCCCAGTCCCCGCGCGCGTAGGCCGCGGTCCCCTCCGCGAAGAGCAGGTCAGGCGCCGCCATGTCCCATCCTGCCTCGGACTCGACCTCGGCCCGGGAGGAAGCGGCGGCGACGGCCAGCAGTGTGGTCAGCAGCCTCAAAGCGCGTGCAGCCATTGCCTCCTAAGACCTAACGGGACAGCCAGCCACCCGCCACGGAGGCCGGAGTCCCACCCCCGAGGAGTCCCGCCCCTGAGTGGAGCCCCGTCCCGCCCCTGAGTGGAGCCCCGTCCCGCCCTTGCCAGGCAGCGCATGCCCAGGAAGCTTGCACCGCCTTTTCGGCCTACCACAAGCCTGGACCCCGCCCCTCAGCGGAGCTCTGGGCCTTGGCCGGGGCCCCGCCCCCAGGCTCTGGTGGTGCTCCTCGGCCGTGATGTCCAATGGCCGGTGAACACGGAAGCTCCGCCCACGGGCCTTTATGCGCATGCTCTTCCGCCTCCTGACGGGAGGGTGGTAGGGAGCTTCAGGTGTTGTCATGGAGGACGCCAAGAGGCTGGGGCAGGCGGAGGAGGTCCCCGAAAACCAAAGCGTTCAGCCGGCGACAGGTCGGGGAGGTAGGCAGGACGGGAGTCCGGCCGGGGAAAGAAGCCCTCACGGAGCAGCTAGTCTCCCGGGTTGCGCGGGAGGCCGAGGGCGGGCGCTCACGGGCTGTGTTCCTGGGTAGGTGTCGCAGGAACCCTGGTGGAGCGCACCGCGACCCCCGGCGGCCTGGCCCTGGTGAGCCCCTACCACACCCACCGGGTCGGGGACCCCTTAGACCTCGTGGCGCTCGCAGAGCAGGTGCAGAAGGTGAGGAAGTGCGGCTGGGGAAGTAAATTACCGTCTTGGTTCACGTTTGGCCCTGCGTCTTAGGACTGGGACCTCAACAGCCACCTGGCGTGGGGTAGCATTTGTTTTGTCTGCATTGTACAACACGGGAAAACCGATTGCCCTTGACTCGAACTCTGAACTTCTGAGACCAAAGTCTCCTTCAGCTGCCGCATGAGTGCCCGTATTCTTTGGCGGGAAGTTTTGCACGCACTTCCAAAATTCAGTATTTCTTTTCTTTTTTTTTTTAATTTTATTTATTTATTTGTCAGAGACAGAGAGAGAGAGCGAGTGAGCACAGGCAGACAGAGAGGCAGGCAGAGGGAGAGGGAGAAGCAGGCTCCCTGCCGAGCAAGGAGCCCGATGCGGGACTCGATCCCAGGACCCTGGGATCGTGACCTGAGCCAAAGGCAGCTGCTTAACCAACTGAGCCACGCAGGCGTCCCCAAAATTCAGTATTTCATTTGGGCCCTAGGACAGCCCTGGAAGGTAAGAAGTACCTAGGTTCTTCTTCCCATTTTATGGGTGAAGAGAAGTTTCCGTGGAAGTTTCGGGATCACTCTAACGCAGATTCTGCAGGGATGTATAGTCCACTTACTTTAAACTGCCTCTCGTATAATCTTTATCTGTGACCTGAATGCTTTTAGAACGTAACATCTTCTGGAAGGACAAGGACTCTTAAGTTTTGTCCTGTGCTGTCATTCACTGGACAACATTCCCAAGCCCAGTGCTTAGATATGCATTGCTAAAAGCAAAAAAAAAAAAAAGAGAGAGGAAATGTGAAATAACAGAAAAAGCATTGGAAGTTTGGACACATGAGTGTTAATCCCACTTTAGAGGGTTTTTGTTTGTTTGTTTCATTTGTTAAGTAGGCTCCACACCCAGTGTGGAGTCCCATGCAGCTTGAACTCACCCAGTTGAGATCAAGACCTGAGCTGACATCAGAAATCTTTCTCCTAACCAGCTGAGCCACCAGGCACTGCCCCACCTTTTGGTATTTTTCTTTTTAATAATTTTCTATTTTTTATAAACATATATTTTTATCCCCAGGGGTACAGGTCTGTGAATTGCCAGGTTTACAGGCTTCACAGCACTCACCAAAGCACATACCCTCCCCAATGTCCATAACCCCACCCCCCTTCTCCCAACCCCCTCCCCCCCAGCAACCCTCAGTTTGTTTTGTGAGATTAAGAGTCATTTATGGTTTGTCTCCCTCCCAATCCCATCTTGTCTCATTTATTCTTCTCCTACCCACTTAAGCCCCCATGTTGCATCACCACTTCCTCATATCAGAGAGATCATATGATAGTTGTCTTTCTCCGCTTGACTTATTTCGCTAAGCATGATATGCTCTAGTTCCATCCACGTTGTCTCAAATGGCAAGATTTCATTTCTTTTGATGGCTGCATAGTATTCCATTGTGCATATATACCACATCTTCTTTATCCATTCATCTGTTGATGGACATCTAGGTTCTTTCCATAGTTTGGCTATTGTGGACATTGCTGCTATAAACATTCGGGTGCACGTGCCCCTTCGGATCACTACGTTTGTATCTTTAGGGTAAATACCCAGTAGTGCAATTGCTGGGTCATAGGGCAGTTCTATTTTCAACATTTTGAGGAACCTCCATGCTGTTTTCGAGAGTGGTTGCACCAGCTTGCATTCCCACCGACAGTGTAGGAGGGTTCCCCTTTCTCCGCATCCTCGCCAGCATCTGTCATTTCCTGACTTGTTGATTTTAGCCATTCTGACTGGTGTGAGGTGATATCTCATTGTGGTTTTGATTTGTATTTCCCTGATGCCGAGTGATATGGAGCACTTTTTCATGTGTCTGTTGGCCATCTGGATGTCTTCTTTGCAGAAATGTCTGTTCATGTCCTCTGCCCATTTCTTGATTGGATTATTTGTTCTTTGGGTGTTGAGTTTGCTAAGTCTCTTATAGATTTTGGACACTAGTCCTTTATCTGATATGTTGTTTGCAAATATCTTCTCCCATACTGTCAGTTGTCTTTTGGTTTCCCCGCCTTTTGGTATTAACTTGCATGTGACTTGAAGCAAATTACTTTTCTCGGGCTTCACCTTCTTTTTAAAGATTTATTTATCAGAGAGGGAGAGAATCTTCAAGCAGACTCCCTGCTGAGGGCATTGTGGGTCCCGGGACCCTGAGATCATGACGTGAGCCAAAATCAAGCATCTCATGCTAACCCACCCATGCACCCCTTGACTTCAGTTTCTATATCTGTAAAATGCAGGGTTTCAACTAGGAGAGCTTCTGGAGCCAAAACTGTGAAAAGCAAATTCCATGTACTTTCTACAACTTTTAGTTGTAGAACCCTCTTTAGAATGTAGATACATAGGCCTGCTGCTTTAATGCTTCTGATATCCCTTCATCCTTGTATGCACTCTTGCATTGGCCTTGGTTATATTCAGAGGTCTTTATTTTGCTTAAAAATATTTAATTACTAATGTGCTCAAATTCCATCACATATACATCTCTGTATTTCAGGGTGTTTTTTTTTTTTTTCTTTTAAGATTGATTGATTGATTTGAGAGAGGCAGAGCTCCCGAGAGAGCACACCTACACAAGTGGGAAGGGCAGAGGGAGGAGGGAAAGACTCTCAATCAAACTCCATCCATGCTGAGTCTGGAGCCCGGTGCAGAGCTCGACCTCATGACCCTGAGATCACAACATCAGCTGAAACCAAGTCACCCCGCCTCCCCTCTGGGTGTTTTGTTTTGTTTTTAATTAAGACATATTCAAATGCTTAGGAAGGTGCCTTTGATTCAAGCAAGTTAGGGAGCAAAGTATAACTTTTATGGATTAGGAGAATTTCATGTGTCTCTTTAATTAGATCACTTATTGGGAGGGAGGCAACCAGGCCCAAAGCTTAGGCAAACATTTTCATAAGTTACCGAGTGACCATCGTGTTTATTAGAGTAGCCCGAAGCAGAGATGGAACACTGTTTTTGCCCTACAGCATATAATCTACAGATTATACAGAGGCTGCATTATTCTGCTGCTTGTTTTTTTCCAATGTTATCGATATTGAGCCTCTGAATTAAAAACACTAGAGACAAACAGGTTGAATCAAGCATATTTACTGACTGTGTCTTGAAATGTACTTTCTAGCAGGGCTGACAGCTGATAACGCCATTTTGGTATTAATGTGTGTTCAGAAAACACACGGGCCAGTATTAAGGCATTAAATTTGGAATCGACTGATTTGTGTTCAGATCTTCAACTGCCATTTATTAGCTGTGAACTCTTGGACAGGTTGCTTTCACCTGAGTATCAGTTCCTAAAATGAGACTGAAATAATCTCCAACTTCATAAGATGTTAAAAAAAACTAAATGAGATAATTTTTCTGAAGAGCCTCACAATGATTGGGACCAGAGTTTGTGTTTAGTAATTATGAGTACTTTTCTCTTCATTTCTGTTTGAATTAGGCTCTTTTGTTTACAAGGAAGAGATTTGCTGCTAACCCCCTTAAGAAGAAGAAGACGAATAATGAGGCCACTCCACTCCTAACCTAGAACTCTTAGCTCTAGAAATCACCTACTTTCTCAGCTTGACCATAGGTGCCTCATTCTCCTTGGAACAAAATGCAGCACTTTCACCATGGGCCTTAAGGCCTTGTGTGATCTGCCCCCCCCCCCCCCTTTTGACAACCTCCTCACTAACTACTCTTCAAACACATCTTCAGTTTTTGCCTGGTTGGCCTTTTCCTTTTGTTCAGACCTAAGTCACATGTCACATCCTTGGTGAGGCCTTGTCTGTAGAATGGCTCTACCCTACCCCATCCAAATGAAGTATTATTAAATTGAATTTGCCTCTAGGCTACACATATTCCAATCCCTACAATCCTCTTCACTCCCTGTTACTACACCAGTTACTTCACTCATTACCTTGATCTCCTTCTACCACATAATTAAGAGTTATTTCCTTCATAATAGTGCATCATTATTCTGAGTCCATATAATATTAGCTCTAATTGTCTTTATTGTTGGTGTCTGTATTACTCACCAGAGCTGTGGTGTTCATTATGTAGCTTTTACCCACATATGGTGAGTACTTGGAATGTGTGGTTAGTGCAGTTGAGAAACTGAATTTTAAATTTTATGTAATTTTAACTAATTTGCATTTTAAAATCTGACAATTGATTCTGTTATTGGACACTCTTAAGTATATTTGGAACAAGCTGAGTATGTGAATTGACTCTTTTAACTATAATTTTATACAGATTGAGGATTTCTGATCAAAATTTGGCATCCTAGTTGATAGTATGGGGGTATAAAAATCATACTTAGTATGAATAATAAAATATCTCATTAAAATTGTTTTATACTGATTAAATGTTGGAATGATAAAGTGGTTTGATATATTGGGTTAAGTATATTATTAGAATGAATTTTACTTATTTTTACTTTTAACACAACTGCTAGAAAATAAAAAATTCCATGTTACTTGATTCATATTCTAAAGGCTAGTGTTTTTGGCTATAATCTTGTCAGAGGTGGGCCCTCTTTCTCTGATTTGCCCGTGCGCTCAGGGCCTGGCATGGGGTCTGACACACAGTGGTTGCTCAATCTGTATTTGTGGAACAGATAAATGATTGACCCTGTTTATTAACAGGTTTGCTTGTGTTTTTGCATGATAAGTCAGGTACTGCCTTATACCTGACTTTTACCTTGAGCGTCCTTAACTAACCAGCAAATTCTCTTGATAGTTTTTCGTTCTAGTTCAACCTCCTAATTTCTTCTCCTTAACTTAACTTAATTGTATACCACTGGACATTAATCAGCTTTTTTGAAAGTAAACTGGAATTCTGACAGATTTCTGATGCCTGAGTGATGACCCTTCCCAGTACATAAATTGGTCACACCTGTCTCTCTGGCTTTGAAAATTATTTATTTTAAGCAATTTTCAGTTGCCTTCAGTTGCGTTTCCTAGCACATGACAGGCAGTCGCCTGTGTACATTATAACTTTGTTTCAGGTCTACATACTAGTGCTATCTTTAAAAATACATTTGAAGTAACAATTAGGAATACAAATAAGTTAAAATTTAATAGTTTAATTTAATTTAATAGTTTAATAAGTTAAAATATAGATAGGTTTGATGTAAATAATTTAGCCGAGGTAATGGTCAGATTAATAGGTAGTTTCTGTATATAAATTACTACATAAGAGGTGATAAGAGCCCTATCACAAGTATCTTTGGATTTTTATTGTAAGACCTGTCCCTGCTTTCAGAAACATTTAAGCATGAGAAAATAGAGGGAGGCCTGAGGAATGAGTGGGTTTAATCAGGCAAAGAGTAAGGAGGAGAACATGTTACATGTATTCAGTGTATGTGGTAGCACATGGGAGTAGGGCATGGAGGAGGACTGAAGTGCAGTGGTGTCTAGAATATAGAGTGAAGAAGGGAGAAAGCTATGGGACATAGAAGAGAAGGAGGACCTTTCTGTGGTGTGGGGCCATGTCAAGGGAGACTTCTCATAAGCAGTGCTGACGAAGGCAAGGAGTGGGCACTCGTGGAGTTATGGGGAGGACAGGAAGAATATTAGGCATAAGCAAAGATGTTGAGGTGACTCCTCACTCTGGGCTCTAAATAAGAACATTGTAGAAGTCTTATCCTTTTTCCACCTACCCTTTGCTTTTGTCTCACCTTTAGGCTGATGAATTCATCCGAGCAAATGCCACCAACAAACTGACGGTCATAGCTGAACAAATCCAACATTTACAAGAACAAGCCAGGAAGGTAAATAACGGCTTTTAGGCAGGCATTCATTTTCTTCATTTAATTCACAATATTGACTGATCTCACTTATAATCATTTAACTTATTTAAGTCTTCAGTACCTTCTAGAAATAGAGAAGTGTTGAGTGAACTAGAACAGGCTCAAGAGGTTATGTACAAGATAAGCTTTCTCACTGGGAGACAGTTTCAGTGAGGCGAAGCATTTTGAGGGGGAAGATAGGTTCTCAGGTATAAAAGAAATGTACTTACCACAGAAAAACAGGAAAGAAATTGAAAAGCTATTCACAGCCTGTCATGTTCGACATTTTAAAATATAATTCTTTTAAAGGCATTTTTACAGTTTAGTAGCAGTCTTAACTTTTGTGTCTTCAGAACCATCTGAATCCTAGTAGTGACTAATTGCTATGGGGAGCAATTCCTAAGCATTGAGGAATTTCCAGATTTTGACTGGGATAATCAAGTGTGAGTGCCTGTTACACCTAATACTTAACTTTTTATATCTCTGCGGTTCTTAGATACTGGAAGACGCTCACAGAGACGCTGACTTACATCATGTAGCTTGCAATATAGTAAAAAAACCTGGCAACATTTACTACCTTTATAAACGGGACAGTGGTCAGCAGTATTTTTCTATTATTTCTCCAAAGGTAAGAACATTTATTTTTTTACTGGTAGAAATGGCTGTTGTTAGCTTTTGTTTATCACAATATTAATATGTCATTATGAGAAACTTGTCAACAAGTACCCAGTGGCATTTTTTATATTTCAAAGATTTTTTTTAGATAGTAAGACAATATTTAAGATAACTAATAAAATAAGTTGGGTTTGAATACTATTGAATTTTTTACTGAAGAATCCAGCTATTATTTTTTTCAAATGAATATGATACATCAAATTAAGGGCAGAGGATGTTTCTTTTCTTACTGTCTGTGAAAAAAAATTACCCCCCTTCTTGTTTTTTGTGTTTTGTGTATTTTTTTTTTACAGTGAGCATTTTGAAACAACTAATAATAACATTAGATTATTTCAATGAAATAAAGTACATTTTTACTTGACAATGTATATACTCTCAACTTTGGAAAATACCAGGCAGTGTTTCTGTTTGTAAAAAAATAACAGCTTCATCTTGCTAACTGGTGATATTTATGTTTGGGGGAAAAAAAAAAGCTTCATCTTGCTAACTGATGATGGGGATATATTGAGAATTATCCAAAAGAATCATGTGCATATGGGTCTACATATTTATAAAATAATCTCAAAACTTTTCAGTTGTGATATTGAAAGTTATATAAAAGTCTCGTGTTTTTCTACCATGTTTATAACTGGATGGCATATACTTTTGAAACAAAATATATCCAGGCCAACCAGTAATGACCATTAATTTACTAATAAGCAGAAATAAAGTGAATTATTCAAGGTTTTTTTTTTTTTTAAGATTTTATTTATTTATTTGACAGAAAAATCACAAGTAGGCAGAGAGGCAGGCAGAGAGAGAGGGGAAGCAGGCTTCCTGCTGAGCAGAGAGCCTGATGTGGGGCTCGATCCCAGGACCCTGGGATCATGACCTGAGCCGAAAGCAGAGGCTTAACCCACTGAAGCCACCCAGGTGCCCCTATTCAAGGGTTTTTTAAAAAAGTTTATTTTTGCACAAAAATCTACTCTGGTCTTTGAGAAAAATGTAGGCATAGGGTTAATAAATGTTTTCTAGAAAATTAGAGGTGTTGTGAGCCCAGGCATGACTCTTAGAAAAAATATACATGAAAAATACACTTAAATTATTTTACAGTCATTATCTCTGTTAAGACAGGGATCTCATGTGTGATGCAATGAGGATGATTCTGACTGGTCTGAATGGAAAAACCAAAAAAGAAATTTGTGACATAAAATGAGGAAACGAACCTAATTTCTTTACCTCCTACCCTGATGAGAACTGACTCCTTTGCCTTCTCTAGGAATGGGGGACGGGTTGTCCACATGACTTCCTTGGTGCCTACAAGCTACAGCATGACTTGTCCTGGACTCCGTATGAGGACATTGAGAAACACGATGCCAAAATCAACACAGTGAACAAGTTGCTAAGCCAGTCAACAGCTCTGCCTCCAAGCACTGAACCCACCTTCGGGACTGACTGAGAGTGGACACTCATAAACAGCTCTCACAGCAAGGTCCTGTCACCTCCTTGTTGCCCTCACTCCGCCTTGATGGGAGGTGGCATGCGAATTAAGGGGTTGTGGGTGAATCATGAACTTGTTGAGTAGAGACCCTGTGTGGGGCACCTGGGGGGCTCAGTTGGTTAAGTAGTTAAGTGTCTGCCTTCGGCTCAGGTCATGATCCTGGGGTCCTGGGATCAAGCAGGGAGTCTGCTTCTCGCTCTGCCTCTCTCCCATCTCATGTGTGCACTCACTGAGTCTTGCACACGCACTCTTTCTCTCACCTCTCCTCTCTCAAATAAAATTAAAAAAAGAAAAGAGACCCTGTGTGAATATAAATGCTATCACTATTACTTTTAGTTAGGATGGTAATGAATCCTGTCAGTCTCTTTGGATCCTCTCTGGGTCACAGGTACCCAGCAAGTCACTTTCAGAGTATTGGCCAATGTCCTTTCCTTCTCCTTTATCTCCAGCTGTTCTCCCACAAGTCAGAGTATTAGAAAAAGAAGAGTCCTTTTCTCACATAAAGTTTGGTGAGACATTTTCCAGAGAAGACTTTTTTTTGGTCTTTTTGTACCTGAAGTGTTTGAGTTTGGGTTGAGGTTGAACACGGGGAAAAAAAAGAGGCAAACCATGAGAGAGACTCTTAAATGTAAAGAACAAACTGAGCTAAGTAAAATCTTAAAAAAAAAAAAAAGGTAGGGGCTCGTCTGGGTGTTCAGTTGGTTAAGCAGCTGCCTTCAGCTCGGGTCATGATCCCAGCGTCCTGGGATCAAACCCCGCATCAGGCTCTCTGCTCAGCAGGAGGCCTCGTATACCCTCCCCTCTGCCCTCTGCTCTGCCTACAGAGAGATAGAGATATCTCTCTGTCAAAGAAATAAATAAAATCTTAAAAAAAAAAAAGAAGAAGAAGAAACTAAGGGTTGTTGGAGGGAGGTGGGAGGATCGGGCTAGATGGGTGTTGGGGATTGAGCAGTGCATCTGTTGTGATGAGTCCTGGGTGTTGCACGTAAGTGATAAATCACTAAATTCTACTACTGAAACCAATATTGCATATATGTTAACTAACTAGAATTTAATAAGAAACTTGAAAATTAAAAAAAAAAAGTTGGGGTCAAGGCTAGTTAGCCGTTAGTGCAGCTCTGGCACAGGACGGGGCTAGAACCTGACAGGGTCACCCAGGTGACCCATCACTCATTTCACAGGGGAACGCTTTGACAAGTCAGCTGTAAAAGCCTCTGTTGGATATGGCCTTGGGGACACGTGTGCACGCGTGCGCGCGTGCACACACACAGACATATTAGTGGTACAGTAGTTGATTCTGACTGCAGAAGGTTCCCGAGGTTTTCACAAGCTCCTGACCTGCATGCTAATAACACATTTGGAGCTGGTGCTTATTAGTCATCTGTTGCTGCACACATGACCAAAAACATGGTAGTTCAAACCAGCACACGTTTATGGTCCCCTAGTTTCTCTGGGTCAGGAGTTAATGCACACTTCCCTGGGCCCTCTGCTTCAAGGTTTTCACAGACCGCAATCCCATGGTTGGCCAGGGCTGGGTTCTCATCTGAAGGCTGGAGAAGGGCCTGTCTCCCAGCTCACTTAGGCTGTTGGCAGAATTTCAGTTCCTCAAGGGTGTTGGACTGAGTTTGTTGACTCTTATTAACCCCAAACTGACTTCAGTTCCTTGGCACATGGGTCTCCCTGACATGGCAACTTGATGAAAACCAGCAAGGACGAGTCTGCCAGCAGGATGAAAGTGCCAGTATTGTGTAGTCTTCCTCACGGGAGTGACAGCTCATCCTTTGGCTGCGTTCTGTCTGTAAGAAGCAAGTCAGAGGCAGGCCCACGCTCGAAGGAGGGAATTACACAAAGGCAGGAATGCCGGAAGGCAGAAATCATTGGAATCCCTGCCACAGTGCTCAATTGAGAGGGAGAAAAGAAGGTCCTGGGAAAAAGAGGCAGTATCACCAGTGGCTAAGCATGGTAGTGTTCAAGTCACAGATCTGGACCTAGACTCAGGTCTGACAAAATCACCTTCCCAGCTGGTATCCCCACTTCCTCATGGATCCCTTCTCCAATCCATTCTGCACACAGTCATCAGCTTGGGCTTTTTAAAATACAAATCCTCCTCACTGGACATTTCATAACCACTGGAGCAAAAAAAAAAAAAAAAGTCCTGCCATTCAGTAAGGTGCGCTTCCCGCACTGACCACCAGGTAGTGCCATTGCTCTTTGCTCTTCCGCCAATTAACCAAGCTTGGGGAAAGTCATGGCAAAGTGAAGTGTTTTGGAGGTAGCATCTCAGAGTGAGGAACTAGCACCACTGGCTATAGACAGTAACCATTTTCCATTCACCCAGCCATTTACCCATTCAACCATCTTATTTTTATTTTTTTAAGATTTTATGTATTTATTTGACAGCACAAGCAGAGGGAGAGGGAGAAGCCGACTCCCCACCGAACAGAGAGCCCAATATGGGGCTCAGTCCCAGGACCTGGGACCATGACCTGAGCCAAAGCAGACTCTCAACCAGTTGAGCCACCCAGGCACCGCCCCCCACCCCGCCCCATTCAACCATTTTATAAGTATTAAGTGCCTTCTAGGATCCAGGTTTTGGAGAAAACACAGCTGAGTAAAACAGGCACCTGTGTCCAAGGAGCTCTCAGCCTAGTGGGGGAGAAACCGAGTCAACAATTACAATGTGGAATAAAAAGGGCTATGACAGTGGTATGCATGGGATATGCAGCACCACATCAGGGTACCTAACCCAGCTTGGAGAATCTGGGAAGACTTCTTGGAAGAGCAGACGCCCATGTAGGTATTGAAAAACAAGAGGGGCGCCTGAGTGGCTCAGTGGGTTAAAGCCTCTGCCTTCGGCTCAGGTCATGGTCCCAGGGTCCTGGGATGGAGCCCCACATTGGGCTCTCTGCTCAGCAGGGAGCCTGCTTCCTCCTCCCTCTCTGCCTGCCTCTCTGCCTACTTGTGATCTCTGTCTGTCAAATAAAGAAAAAATCTTTTAAAAAGGAAAAAAAAAAAAAACAAGAGTTAGAGCTTGTTTGGAGACCCTGACTGTCCTCTGCAGGACAGTTGTCTTTGGAGTTTGGAGTAGGGTTCATTTATTTGTGAATGAAGAAAGGGATCTCCATTTAACAAGCCGTGTTAACCAAACCAGTCCCGGCAGGCAGGAGGGTTGGAGTGAGGTAAGCCCTGGCTAGAAAACTTACTTCTAATAGCTAGGAGATAAGTAGTTGAAGAATGGTAGGAAAAGGGATTCCAGACTATGGAATATATGACATCTGGGGAGCTGCAGCCAATTTAAAGTGAAGAATGCAGGCCAGGGGCCACAAGAGAAGGTTTAATTGAAAGATTTGGGGTAGGGAGTTGGTAATATTGGCCTTTTGACATCAGAGGATGAGGGTAGGGAAGATGAGTAGGAGCTTCCAATCCTAGTCTAGGCAAGCAATGGTGAAGGTCTGAGCGAAGGGAGCAGTGATAGAATGAGACATACAGTTTCATCAACTGTAAGATGTACTGTTCTTCTCCCACGTTTTAAGATCTCTGGAACTTGGATGCTTCTAAAAGTCAGTGGCATGTCACAGTTTCAGTGGCAGCATTTTTTTCTTTCTTAGAACTGCAGAACATAATGGTGTGTCTCACGTGTCTTAGAAGGGTTGGCGTCTTGGATTTGATGGAAGTATGGCATTTTTTTTTTTAAAGATTTTATGTATTTATTTAACAGAGAGATCACAAGTAGGCAGAGAGACAGGCAGAGAGAGGGGGAAGCAGGCTCCCTGCTGAATAGAGAGCCTAATGCTGGGCACGATCCCAGGACCCAGAAATCATGACCTGAGCTGAAGGCAGAGGCCCAACCCACTGAGCCACCCAGGCACCCCGAAGTATGGCATTTTGAAGCCACAATAGACTGCATCTTGTTAACTAATAAGATGGCAGGGGATGACTGACAAGAAGGACTCTCAGATAATGCTTGAATTTCTAGCTTGAATGCTGATCTGGATGGTGGGGTTCCACTCAACAAAATAGGGAAGGGGGAGACATCCCTGATATTTCCCAGAATGATGAGTGATCTGTATTTGCTTTATTAGCTCACCATGCTGGCCCTGTCCAGGCTCACTGGGTGTGAGTAGCAGCTGACTATACCTCCCTTTCTCCATCCTAGCTGTCTGGAAGGAGGGTTTGCTATGTCCTTACCTTCTCAAGTTACCTGTCAGTCCACAGGCATTGAGAGTATTGGTGTTGTAGATACCAAGATGATAAATACAGCTTAGTGAGCTTTTATTCTGCCAAGCATATCATTATCAGATTTAATTTTCGTATAACAACTGTCTATGAGGTATATAGTATCCTTGTTTTAAGACTTTATTTATTAGAGCATGAGAGAGAGCAAGAGAGCAAGCACAAGTGGGGCTATAAGGGTAGAGGGAGAAGGGGGGCTTGATACAGGACTCTGGGATTATGACCTGATCCACAGGCGTATGCTTAACTGACTGAGCCACCCAGGCACCAATAGTATCTCTGGTTTTTTCTTTTGTTTTGTTTTTTAATATTTATTTATTTATTTATTTATTTATTTATTTATTTATTTATTTGACAGAGATTACAAGCAGGCAGAGAGGCAGGCAGAGAGAGAGAGGAAGGGAAGCAGGCTCCTTGCTGAGCAAAGAGCCTGATGTGGGGCCCCATCCCAGGACCCTGGGACCACGACCTGAGCCGAAGGACCCTGGGACCACAACCTGAGCCGAAGGCAGAGGCTTTAACCCACTGAGCCACCAAGCACCCTAGTATCTCTGTTTTAAAAAGCGGGAACATCTGCCCAAAGATTAAGCAACAGGCCCATGGTTATATAGATCGAACAGTCCTGTTTGATTTAAGTCTGCCTATAACCAGTCCTAGGGGATCCCAACATAGTCGTATAAGGAAGTTAAAACACGAAAGTGACAGTAAGCTGTGCTTATGGGATGCTATTGGAGGCATTCCCTTGGGTGTGTAGTGATGAGCATGGAGGGGCTGTAGATCAAGGCCCAGACAAGTTAAGTAACTTAACCAAGGTGATGCAACTCCTAAGCCGGGGAGCCCATGTTTCTGGCACTAAAGCCTGTGCAAAACCCTCATGCACAAGATGGGGTTCAGCCCTTAAGGAGCTAGAGCTTGGGAGGAAGGAGCTACAAGTGCCTGGAGTAGTTATTTCTAAAAAAGTTTCTGATTCAGTGGACCACCCTCTACTTGAAAGCTCGTTTCTTCATTTTGATTCAGGATATTAGGATCTCCTGCCTTTTTTCCCACTTTGCTGACTACACCTTTTCTGTCTCCTGACACCAAGCTTTTGGATTGCTCTGGGGCCTGTTCCTTAACCCTCTTTTCTTTTCCCTGTTAGAGGATCTAATCCGTCCCCAGGGATCACATGCCACCCCCATCCTGCTGACTCATTAGCCTGCCTCCAGCCCCGGTCTCTCCCCAGCTTCACACAGCCTTGTCTATCAACGGCCTCACTTGACGTCATTACAACCCTAACGTGTCCAAACCCAAAGTCTTGAATTCTGCCCCAGACGTGTTTCATCACGAGCCCCTCTCCCGCCATCAACACCTCGCTCCCTCTGTTTTTTGAGGCCAGAAGTTTAAGTTATCCTTGATTCTGCTTGTTCTTCCCACAGCAGTCAGCAGGTCTTCTCAGCCATCTTCAAAATATTATCACAAATCTGACAGCTTCAGCCCCTGCCCCTGGGGCCAGACCACCGGTAACTCTGGCCTGGACTAGCGCAGCGGCCTCCCAGCTCTGCTCCCTGCCCTCTTTCTCCTCCTGCTTCAGTCTAGCTCCACAGAGACTGGGGACATCGTCCTTTACAAAGAGAATTTGGGGCATATCCCCACTCTTTAAAAATGACCCAACGATTTCTCATAACACTTGAACAGAATCCAAGCCTCTTGCCAAGGTTCTGTGGGAGCGTTCTCCGTACCCGCCCTGTTCCCGATGACCTTGTCCTTTCAACAAATCAAGCTCATTTCTGCTTCTGAGGCTTTGCATTCCTGCCTACAACGTTGACCCCAAGATCTTTGCATAGTTTGCGGCTTCTCGTCATTTTGGTCATTGCTTGCATATCACTTCACTGATCACCTTCTCAGAAATACCAACCCCTCCCACGTCCGAGTGACTGCTCAGCCTGCTTTGTTTTCCATCGCCCTTTTCATGAGCAGACATACTGCTTGTCTTTCCTCCACACTCAAGCTTACGTTCTGTAAGGACAGAAGCAGTGTCTGTCTTATCCACTGCTCTGTCACCTGAAATAGTGCCTGGGACATAAAAAATACTCTAATAATGTATGAGTGCACGGACACCTATGTCTGTGTACTTATATCCTGCAAGGGATCTAAGTCAGTGTCATAAATAGAAATTAATAGAAATATCATGGAAGTCACAAACAATTTTAAATTTTTAGTAGCTACATTAAAAAATACAAGCAGGTGGGGCACCTGGGTGGGTCAGTCATTAAGCATCTGTCCTTGGCTCACGTCATGATCCCAGGGTCCTGGGATTGAGCCCCACATCAGGCTCCTTGATCAGAGGGGCACCTGCTTCTCCCTCTCCCACTCCCCTTGCTTGTGTTCCCTCTCTCGCTGTGTCTC